>NW_027531914.1:972510-1165010 GCF_008692635.1 Crocuta crocuta
AGTCACAGGAAATTTATAAGTTAATATCGGTCACACCTGCAAATTACTACAGTGAGACCCCTGACCAAATCCAGAATACCATGTAAGTGGATTTGGTGAGATATTTATATATCCCTTGGAGTTACTGAAATGCTCTGAATCCAAATTTGTCAGTTATCCCAATTAAATGCAGGGAAGTAATATCTACAGCAGTGCAGATGAAGCAGATCTAACTATACCATTCGAGAACAGGGTTGCTCATAGGAATCTGTAATGCAGTCATTCACACAGCCTCTGACTCAGGTTGTAAATTTACTGTTTGTATTTAATGGCCAATCAGGATTTTTTTTTCTCCTTGCTTAAAAATTAGAAGACTCTCAGATGCCTTCAAAAACCCCAAACACAAAACAGTCCACCGGCATCTTCTGTGAGTTTAGCAAAGTATGTATTTCAAGCTGTTAGCCAAAATAACCCCATTTGAGTGACAATTTACACACATGTCACAGCATTTCATCTTCCTTGTTTTCATGGAAAAGGTCAAAGCCATCAAGGCGACATGCTTAGCCAGAGTCAGGGAGAGTCATCATTTCACAGCCGTGAAGTGGAACTCACACAGCAAATGAGGCTAATCATTCAGCAAGTACAAGGAAAAGAGATTATGAGATCATAATTTCCTCACCAATTGAGAATCACTGTGCATAAAAATAGAAATTAATAGGAAAAAAATTCAGAATACTTACCAAGAAAATAAGAGCACTAAATAAAATGATCTCTCATCTGGGAAATGACTTTCCATTTTGAGCAAAACAGAAAGCTCTCAGACATACAAAAGATACAATGGCAAGAAAGCACACGGTTCTATAAACAGTTGGAGCCTGTTGCTTTATTCTCAAAATACAATTTTTGACACAGAATGCCCTGAGTGGCCCTGCAGAGGCCACTCACTTGGCATCAGTATCACTCTTTCTGGGACCAAGTAGGGGAACAATTCTGCTTTCATTTATTTGGCTACAAACAGGAATGGTCTATTCCCAAACATGTTAGCAAACGTGCTGTAAAGACTGATGAGGCTCACTAATGGGAGTGCACTGATGTGCACCTGCCTTTTAAAACCTTATAAAAATCCTGCTTAACGTTTTCTGGATGAGCATCTCCCAACAAAAAAGATTCTTTAATGATGTAGGAAGAAAAGATTCTTTCTCAGCTTTTATGTGTTCAGGAGAGCCCAGACAGAATTAATTTCTCCATGGAAGAAATATGTAATAGACTTTAGGAAAAGTCTAGTTAATCCCAAAATTGTATTCTAAGGAGGATGAATTCTTTTAAAGAAAAGACTAGGTGGCCCTTTTGCTCAGCCAAGCACCTCGGTTGGTATTGAGTATGCAAAAGCTGCCTCGCGGTGTGAGTTTGGGAGTGGGGGCTCGAGAGTGTTGACATTTTGTGAATGAAAGAGTGAGAAGAATTTGGAGTTCCTGAGAGCAAGTGTGGAGAGATGGCTGAGACAAAGCAGGCAGAGAAGCCAGCAAGACGGACAGAGGCTGGGATACAATAGGAAGTGGCTTGACCAGAAAGACATCCCCTTGTGATGGTGTAGCCAAAGCCCCTTTAAGGACAGGAATATTTAACCCATGAGTGTAGGTTATATTCTGCGACATGTGACGTGGGAAGCTGACTCCTGCCTTTGGTTCCACAATCCTCCATGAAGATTCTGACTAATGAAACTCTTGGTGGCTGCAGGGATCAAGAAGAAAGGGCCCACCCTACCGGACAGAGATAAATGACCATTCCAAGAAGCAGAACAGAAAAGGGATTCTCCCAGAAGTAACCCTGGGAGCCAAGTCCCCCAGGGTTTGCAGGAATCTTGGGAATGGCATTGGACACTCTAGAGGATGGCTCCAGGGTTTGAGCCCTCATATCCAAATCTCCAAGAGCAGAGTAACCAGCTGATGTCTGGATACAAATGCTTCAACTATTCTTGTCCCTTCACCTTCTAGTTGGATAACCCAGTTCTGTGCTTTAACTCAGGCAGGAGTGCTGTCTTTGTAACGTCTCCACTCCACACTTTAGAACTTAATTCAGCTGAATACTCTGAGCCATAATCTACTCACTACTTGTTAGCTTGACACTTAAAAAAATTTTATTTTAATGTCTACTTAATTTTTAGAGAGGCAGAGACAGAGGCAAGTGAGAGAGGGGTAGAGAGAGAGAGGGAGACACAGAATCTGAAGCAGGCTCCAGGCTCTGAGCTGTCAGCACAGAGCCCGATTCGGGGCTCAAACTCATGAACTGCGAGATCATGATCTGAGCCGAAGTTGGATACTTAACCAACTAAGCCACTCAGGTGCTCCTTGACACTTTTTTTTAATGTTTATTCTTTTTTGAGAGACAGAGTGTGAGCAGGGGAGGGGCAAAGAGAGGGGGGACAGAAGATCTGAAGTGGGCTCTGCGCTGACAGCATCGGGCCGGACACAGGGCTCCAACTGACAAATTGTGAGATCATGACCTGAGCCGAAGTCAGACAACTCAGCCAACTGAGCCACCCAGGTGCCCCTAGCTTGACACTTCTACAATGTGAATGTTACGCAGACCACCGATTTCACACACATGCCAGCTCCAATGCCCCCACACACTAAATTTCAAAGCTACACTTTGAAGCCAACTAGTTGGAAGTGGGAGTACATTTTTCCCATAAAAGTAATGTTATGAATCAAACGTTCCCAAACTTTAATGCACAAAGGAATCACAGAGGAGGCTTGTTAAAAATACATCCCTGAGCTCCACCACCAGAGATTCTGACTCTGTGATGGAATCCAACAAGCAACACATTTATTAAACACCAGGTGATTCTGATGCAACCACATTTTGGAAAATATCATTATTAGTAGATTTTTCATGATACCCCCACAAAAGCTAACTTAACCCAGAATATAACTAAAACAGGAGGAACGATAATTTTCAGCTTTAAATTATCCCTCCCCCTAATCTCAGATCCTTAGGCTGAGAGCCCAACAGCTCTGAGCATCCAAGAGGAGGCAGCTTCTTGGTAGGGGCTAAGTGGAGCGAGACTGCAGCAACTGTCATGTAGAGGGATTGCCCATAATTCACATCCCCCCCCCGAACTTGTCACCCCATACAGAATTCTAATTAAGATCCTAGTGGCTTAAAAGAATGAAGGTAGCTCCTTAACTTACTTCACGTATAGCCAAGTAATAAAATTGAGAAGAAAATCTAGCTCCAATAATTTCTGTGTGGCAGTAAAATTTCCAGAAGAGTACAGCATATTTGGAGGTTTTTTTTCTCATGGAAATTCATTGAAATTACAGAATTTCAAGTAATTTCTTTTTAAATTTTTTTTTTACATTTATTTATTTCTGAGAGACAGAGGGTGAGGGGGGAGGGGCAGAGAGAGAAGGAGACACAGAATCTGAAGCATGTTCCAGGCTCTGATCAAGCTGTCAGCACAGAGCCAGGCACAGGGCTGGAACCCAAGAGCCATGAGATCATGACCTGAGCCGAAGTTGGATGATTAACCTACAAAGTCACCCAGGTGCCCCGTCAAGTAATTTCAATTATAGAAGCCAAGCCCCCAAACAAAAACTGAACAGAATGTTGTTTTCCTTGTGAATAGGAAAATACACCAAAGAGCTTATGATAATATGCAGATCCTCTGCATCACAGTGTCCAAAGCGATAAAGAAAAATAATATAAAGGACAAGAATTGTTCTAAGTGGCTGACAGATTTCCAAGGTCTTTTGCATGAAGGCCTGACAGAATTTCAGTCCAGCTAAGATTGCTAACAGACACTAGACATGAACAGGCAATTTTTAACTTAAAAAAAGAAAATCCATCAAGCTTATAGCAGAGTAACTTCTAGACCTTGAATGACACAACATGACAATTTTATTGGCTGACCTTTCAAGAGAGAGAAGATCTAATTAGACACTCTGATGTGCAGGTTCTGAATTATGATGAGCAAGCAGGGGTCTCTAATCCCCCCAGTGTTGCAGCTAAACATTTGGGAGTAATATTGCTAATTAAAATGCAGCATTCCAACCTGAAAGCAGAGCTCCCTGCTCTAGTCCATAGTGGAAGAGCCTGCTGTTTCTGCTACCTCTCCTCCACATGCTGCCCACCATTTCCCGCATTAAGGATTCCCTTTATTATAATTTTTAATGTATTTCTATAACAGATGTAACGTGTTTACCTGGGTACCTGGAGACTGACGCTCGTCAGGTGGGTAATCATTTGAATGAGGAAAGTCAAGAAATCACTATAATCCCCACCTCACCTCTTGTACAAAACCAATTCCATGTGGATTAAAGATTTAAGGCTAAAAAGTAAATCCACAACATAGGTAAGAGAACGAATGAGCATGCTGGCCACAGAGTTTAGAATCGTAAAAACCTGGCAAAATTTTTTCTAAGCCTGAGTATCCAACAGTAAGGGGATACACAAACATAAATGATGGATTATTCATGCAGCGGAATCACAGGTACCTACCAGAGAAGCTCTTTAAAAGAAGGAGGTGGAATTCAACACTCTGTCATAGAAAGATGTCTATGACATTGATAAGTGGAAAAGGAAATTAGAGTAAAGTATGTGTTAAAAAAAGAAAATGTGTGAGTGCATGCATAAAAGAAGTTCTGGGTAGCGGGGGGCAGGGGCAGAAATAAAGAAATCCTGGGGGAAAATGCACAAGCTGTTAACATTTGTTCTATCTAAGGGCAACACAGAGTACCATCTCTTTGTATACATGACGCCTTTCAGTATAGCTTGAATTTGTGCTACAGCAAGAAATTGCAATGGAGTCACACCATGAAAAACACTTAAATTGGTAAATTCCACCCTGCCCAGAGTGAAAAGAGGGAGAGAAAAGATTGTTTGAGCTGTGCAATTGTGGTTAAAAGTGTAAAGCAAAGCAATTAAGGGCAAGATCACAAGAGCCAGACTGCCTAACTTCAGATCCCAGCTCTGCCCCTCTCTACCTGTGCAAGTCGCCTGACCTCCCTGAGCCTCTGTTTAACTTTTTAAAAAATTGGTATAATGGAAACCACATTTTCCCTTAGTCCACTTCAGTTTTAACCTCTCAGAGCGTGAATAACTTACTGGATTTCACAGGCTTGGAGTACTTAAAGATCTATATTTCTGATACATCATGGCCTCCAAACACAAGCTAACTACTTTTAGCACTCAAAGAAATAATGGTTTGTTTCAATGCCAGTGGGAAAACCAGCTGTGTCTGATTAATCAAAAGATAGTATATCAATCTTCAGTGTAGCATGCAAATGTGCCCATGTATACGTAGTCTAGGAGAAATTCAAGGGTGACTGGGTATTTTCAAATTGTTTTACATGCCGGCTTCAGAATTGAACCACAGTATAGAACACAAATACTTTTTTAAAAAATAGGCTTCACACCCAGCGCAGAGCCCAAAGCAGGGCTTGAACTCATGACCCTGAGATCAAGACCTAAACTGAGACTAAGAGTCGGATGCTTAACTGACTGAGCCACCCAGGTGCCCTGAATGCAATTAATTTTTAAAATTCAAGAAGCAATACACTCCCCCAAGTTTGGCAATATTATAAATGCAATAATTATATAAAGACCACCAGACCTTTCTGTGCCTAAATCGACCTCTTCTTAACATTTCTCTTGTACATTTTTAGGTTACAAGTGTCTCTGACTCTTCTTCTATCTTGAACCATTTTGTACTTCATCTTGGTTTAAAAAGGAAGGATGCTTGGGGAGAAAGAAAAAAAAAAAACGCAGTTGTAATCTCTGAAATAGAGCATCCCAGCCTTGGTCTATTAGCCTTGTGGCCTGGGAAGCAGCATTCCTGGTACAGATAACAGGGCCCACCACCAGGCACTGACATCCTGGGCACCGGTATTGGCTGGCATCAACAACAGAGGTACTAGCTTCAGCAGTGTCTTCAGTGGACATGAGCCACTTAAGACATAGGAGCCACTCACAGGCCAAGCAGCAAAAGGAACATTACCACAGTGAGCCCCTGCAGTTGCCACCATATGGGAAGGGTACCATCTTGTAGCATCAGAGTAAATACAGCGGGATAAATGAAAAAAAACCTAGTACTTGGAGCATAATTTGAAATTCCCTGGGGATTCTTCAGAGCTATCAGAACAAGGCTTGAATTCCCCTTGGGAATATTGGATACATGAAAGGGTGGAATGCTAAATTCGGCAATGAACTTGGATCTAGGACTTGAAAGAGTCCCCAGTATGCTCTATATGAAAACAGTGGGGAAAGGAATCCTGATTATTTTGGTGATTGCCCCAGCCAGTGGAAAAAATACCCATTTTGTAGGAGACTTACACACTATGGAGGTGTTTGCAAATCTGGGGATTCTTGAGAATCTCTGGGAATGATCCTCAGAAACGTTAAGTGTCCTCTGTAGCTCAGAGAAACTTGGCGTCCAAGCCTTTGGTCATCCAACAAATACTTATGCCAGAAATTGTAAAACTCTATGAAGAGATGCTGGAAGTTCCCTTTGGGACATCAGGGAGAACCTGGATAAGGAGATGCCCTAATGAAGGAATGCTGGGACTGCAAAAGCACCCCATCACGCTGCCTGGTCAGTACATCCAGATTGAATACAAACTTCAGTGAACTTCGATCTTCAGCTTCAACCACAACCTTCCTCCAGACCCTCAAAGTATGCATTTTTAAAATTATTCTATGTGGCAAAGCCCTTGTAAGGACATAAGCAAGCTTTTATTTTGAGTTTTATTTTTTGGTATTATTTGCAGTTTTACTGAATTGCTGAGGAAAGAGAGAACACACAAATTCTGAAACAGTGTCTCAGGGAAAGTCCATTTTTCATGGCTTACAGATTGGGCTCAGAGTTCTTAGATAAGGTATGAAAAGCAGGTGCATCTTTGGATTCCTGAATTTCTTAAGTAGGGGGGTCAATAAGGAAAAATTCTAAGAGGCAAGGCATTCTGAGGTTGTCACTAACAGAAATGGCGAGTTAGTTGTTCTATTTCTTACTTGTAATAATAATAATAACAACAACAACAGCAACAACATAAAGTCTGTGCATTGTAGATGAGAACTAGAACAGTCAGTCCCAACCATTATTCTACACTGCATCTCTCATCTTAGATTTTAAGCATCCAGAAGACAGATCTCACCCTCTTTCTTTGTAAATTTAGTTTGCAATGAATGTAGTTAGGATCAGCCCTGCCAAAGTCTCTTTACTCAACTGAAAACATCATTCATCTCTGCAGGGATCTTTCAAAGGATAAGGCAAGAAATTCTAGACTAAGTTACTTCTTTAGGGTTCATCTAGCTTTAGGGATCTGTAGTAAAACATGGTACAACTTACAGCTGTGCTACATGCGCATAAAATGAAGAGCCTCCCCTGCAGACTTAATAGAGAAGGCAATTGTGGGAACCAAGAATGGAGACTCTGAATTTACTGCGGTTCTGAAAAGCAGAGGGGGAAAAGGTGGAGAAGCAAGTGACAGTCCACACTGATATGGAGACCCAAGGTGCTTGCCCATTGTCAACACGGACTCTTCCTTCTACAACCACCCAGGCAGGGACCCCTTGTCTTGCACAGATCTCAACTTATATGTTACTTGTTCAGGATGTTTTCTCCATTTCTTTTTTCCTTACAGTTTTAGTGAATCTATTTCTTCCATATTAAAATATTTTGGAAGTAGCAGGATATGGGGCTTGATCTTGGGACATCTAGACCATGGGATTTGTTTAATTTTTTTTAATGAAATATTAAAAGAACTTCATAAAACCCTATCCCATTCAACTGGATCTTAAATCCAAGACAAGAATTTTTCTAAATCAATAAGTAGTGGATTGCTTATCCAATGTGTAAAGAGAAAAATGTAATGATCTGTTTCCCTGGCTCACCACCCCAAGAAAGGCATCTGTCTCCATGATGAGGTGAGGACAGAAGTCCCAGCAGGAGTAAAGAATTAAACACTCAGCCAATTCTAAGTCATTTAAAAAGAAAATGGGCTATGTTTTTAATGCTTCTGTGTTAATCACTCTTCAAGGTTGGAGAGATGGAAGCAGTACCATTAAAGGCTTACCCTTTAATATCTCAGGGCTTAAAGCTCATAAAAACCAATGGACTAGACGCCACACAGTACCGTGAAGAAAATGCTTACTATACTTGAAAGAGGGGAAAATATGTAAATATGCCAATGTACCAATATCTTTGCTTCTGGAGTCACAAAAACTCAGATGGTTTCAGTAACTGCAACTCCATTTTACAAAAGTTTTGTATATTTTCCAAACACCTTTTTTTATCTTAAAGCATTTCCCCGGGTCATTCTTTAAATGCAGTAACATACATAACTCATTCTAATGGGACATGTTATACAATAAGCAGGTCCGACTAGAGACCAAAACAAATTAGGAGAGTCATTGGTACACTTTGCACTCCCACTGAACCTGCAAAAATTATTTAGCTTGTCCTTCCTTCTGAACCCTCTGCCAGCTTCAAAGCATTTAAAATAATCAATTAGCTAATCCTTGCAACACCTCTCTAGGCTTAGCCAGTGCTCGCATAACATTTTAGAGATATAGTTTAAAGCAGATAAAAACAAAACCTGGCTATCTTGTAAAGCACTTGGATTACCCAAGGATGCATAACACCTGAGCAGTCAGCAGCCAAGGCTCAGAGCTAAGATGCCCACTCTCGAGTAGATTTTCACTTCACCAGGGACCCCCTGTGTCTAGCACTGACCACTTGAATGAGATCCTTCTGAAAATTCCACAGACTTGAGGTGAGAGCAGCAAGAACCATCCATGGTAAACAAAGTGTCAACATATAAGCAGCAACTCCCGGGCACAAGGGAAGGCGAGGTCCATGTAATTTGAAACTGGAAGATCAGCAGCACAAAGTGTAGAGGAACTAAAAACCCACCACTTTGAAACTGCTAAAGGCTTCCCCAGTGAGGAAGTTATTCAGTGTAAATTGAGGGGAAATCAAAACACTGTATATATGCATATGTATGTATGTATGTATTTAAACTAATATGATAATTAACATTTTTGAATACTCATACATATTCTTATAACAATTCTGTGAAGTAGGTAATATTATCCCCACTTTAAATTTGAGAAAAGTAAGCCTCAGAGTGGTTAAATAATCCCCACTCCAAGTTAGCAAGTGATGGGAATGTATTTGATGGTTTGGGGTTAAATGGAAGATAATCATTAGACCAAATTACCTCTCAATAATATGGGTATTTATTACATAGTATCCTCTCCATCAGGGCCCAGGAAAGACACAGATGGCATACCTCAAGTGTAATAACTTGAGGAAAGTTAAACAAAGGGAGTGTANAGACACAATGCAGTTGGTTATTGGTGGTCCCTGTTAATATCCATAAGCCTGAAAGGGCAAAGAGGCTGCTGGAATTTGGAAACAAAGAAGCAGTGTGGTGAGGGACAGTTTACAGAAAACATAAGACAGTCCAGAAACACAGACAATGCCCTGGATGCTAGAAAGAGAGGGGAGGGGCCATGGATGCACAGACCCAGCCTTCCTCCCCTCCCTCTAATCTCCACCAATACCTCCACTAGCCAAACCAACCAAGAGCCAGAGGATGAGGTAGCCTGCTGAAGTTGTCCCACTGCCAGGGCACAATACAAGGTAGAAAAAATGAACAAGTGGCTCTGAAAAAGGAAATAGATTGACCAAACATGAATTTAAAGGAGAATCAGTGTCATGAAATTTCTTCAAGAGTCACAAGAAGAGGCATAAAAATGTATATTATTCCAAAGGATAATGGTGGGAGGTAGGGAGAGGTAAAATTTAACTAAAAACACAATAAAAACTATACTTTAAGACTATTGAAAATTTAATATTCTATCCTTACATTTTTACTTTCTAATAAATTAAGAAGAATCAAATATGATTATAAGTGTGCTTGGCATTTTTCTTTGCTTGACCTGATGGTTTGATGACTTACAGAAAAAGCAAAGAACTGAATGAAATCATCCAGGGGGAGGGGCGCCTGGGTGGCTTAGTCGGTTAAGCGTCCGANCCAGGGGGAAAAATGGACTGAAAAAGCAGCCAATTTCTGTCAGTCCTTCTTCCCCATATGTTCTAGGGAATAGAAGGCTCAGGAAGTGCCCAAGCATGTGGCCTAAACTGCTCCCTTTTGGAGATGAACAAAACCATGCAAACTGAAGAAGGGAGCACACAGAGAGAAACAACAAGTAGAATATATCAACAAATGAACAGATGACAAAGTCCTTTTATTGAAATATCAGCCAAAGGTCTGCTATTCCTTGACTTCAGTCAATAGGTACCATATATTGAATAAATACCTACACTTACAAATTCTTTTTTAAGTTTCACTATGTTGAATTTCTGTGTAATGGGAATAACTACCCTTAAGAAGAAATGAACATTGAAACACAAAGAATTATAAAATAATATTTAAATCGAGAGTAAATACAGACATAGATACCAGTTCATTATTCCATCTAAGATAACTCTCAATATTCAGAGGCAGAGTCTGCTGCCTTGAGCATATGATGCCACCTGCATAGAAGGTAAAACTCAATTTAAAAGCAAACATGGGACGACCGTGACACTCTTCAGGGCTTTTTGGTTAATGATTGCATAAAAACTGAAAGGAAGTCAGTTCAATCCCATGGATTCTCCCTGTGATGTACCCCCTGGCCTAAAGGATACCTCACCTATGGCAGAACCTTGGCACCATCACCATACATGTCCACTAGTCATTACAGGAACAAGCCTGGCTGGATAGCGATGTCCAGAGTTCCCTGATTCACCACCATAAACGAAAATACCTATACCCAAGTCAGTGTCTGGGTGGCTCAGTCGGTTGAGCATCTCACTCTTGGTTCTGGCTCTGGTTATAATCCCAGGTTCATAGGATCGAGCACTGAGTTGGGCTCCATGCTGAGCATGGAGACTGCTTAAGATTCTCTCTCCCCCTTGCCTCTCTTCCCAGCTACTGCACTCATTCTCTCTAAAAATAATAATAATAATAATAAAATAAAATATAATGGAGACCCTGTTCCACGGCTTTGCCTCACAGGCTGCAGACTTATCCTAAGGTATAACTGCTAGGGCAAGGAAGACCATCTCTGATGATCAGAGCTCACAAGGAACGTCCAAGTCCCTCACTTCACAGGGGAAAAGGAAACAGTGCCCTAAAGGACCAAAGTGTAAGGCATTCCACACCAGGGAGAAATTTGTAAATTTTTTTCTCTTTTGGCAGAACTTTACGTCTTTAAGGCCAAAACACTGTCCCTAGCACAATAGCGATGGTACGTAAAGTAACGTAAATGGTCACTCAAGAAAGTAACAATACTTTCCATAGACCTAGGCATAAAAAGAGAACTGTCATCATGAGTAATAGTGGGGCTGGAGCTGAGCTAGAAATGGAAATAAGTATGTGGCCAAAGGCAAAATCTGTATGAATATAGAAAGATAGAAATAAAATGGAGAGCAGCTAAGTTTAAGGGCTTGCATAGGTCCTTCACAGTTAAATGTCTATGATTGACTTTAAAATCTTCAGTAAAGACAATGGAACACAACAATGTGTTTGCTGGCTTACGCTTTACTCAAGGGGCAGTGAGCTGTCCTAATCAGAAACCCACAGTCTTGAGGTGAAAGTCCACACACCAGAGGGACTCTGCTACTTGCACTCAGGTATTCATATCTCAGTCCTCACCTGTGCTTTTGCTAATGAGTATAGAGTTCAGAAATAGAGCTCCACTAGTGAAATTAGCATCTTAATCAGCACCATGGATGTAGAAACAGGCTCTCGCTGGGGAAGAGTGGTATTCTAGATAATGTGGGAGGGTTGCAAAATCTGCCGTATTTCCCACCCTTGTATGAACAGAATAAAAGAATGGATTGAGGCCTGCAAACCATGTGCTTTAAGATGAGGCTTCCTACCTAAATGCTCCTGTGCCCTTCCCCTACATCCACAGAAATGCAAACAGAAAGGGAGAAGGCTGCTAAGGAGAGAAAGACAACCACTTCAGGACAGAGATGATGTAGATGCTTTGCTTTTTGAGGCAGAAGTGCTTACATAGGCAAACATCAATTTTTAAGCTCTTGAATTCATTTCTTTCAAACATACACTGTATAGAGAGACTCTTGGTTATCCTAAAGCCTACATTGTCCTTAAAAAACATCCACCCTCACCCCTTACCCCACACAGAAATATACCACCCAGCCACAAACATAAGATCCCCTGTTTATGCTATGATTTTCTTCTCTGCATTTCACTGGATAGTCTACTTTAAAATAACCAAAACTCATTCACTGTCCAATTTCATGTTAGTACATTGTAGCAATCTGTTGATAAATACCTGTCCTGCAGTGCTTCTAGATTAAAATTTTTAAACATACCTCTTGAGACTTTTAAACATTTCCATTTAAATAATTTTTCAAACCCCATTTTTAAGCACCTCCAACATATAGGGGTTAGTACAACACCTCACCTCAAATATCTTAATGAATTATTTTAAATTATTAAATTTTATGTCCACTTTTTATACAGTATGTCCATTTTTCATAAGCTCTCCCACTAACCACTTTTCCAACTCTATACTAAACAATGAGGAAGAACACACTACAAATCAATGGACAACAACATTGGTGACTACTGGGGTCCTGCAATATTAAATACCAAAGACGAAGCAGCCAATTGTGTGGACCCAACTGAGGTTTCTTTGCATAATCCTTTAATGAAATGAGACTGCTGAATTAGAAGAAGTTGAGCAAACCTGACCCAGATTCTTCAAGTAAGGGTAGTTGCCCTAGATGTCTGTCAGGATTGTGCATTAGAGTGTATTCTTAATCAGTGAGCAATCAAAACAAATATTTCACTCCGCTTCATAAATCCATGCCGTGTGATTGCATCTGACACATCTAGGAGAAGATAATCCCTTACAGTTCACTTCCTCTTGTTTCTAAATGTAAGCTGCATTGACTTAAACAGGCCTGTCTGGTCTGCCCTGTGTTAGAAAGATATGTGAAGGGTTCAGAGAAACTGGTAAAACTGGAATCCCTAAGTGATCATTGGAACCAGGACCAAGACTCCCAGGGTTGCAAGGGTTCTCCCAAATTAGCACAGGAAGAAATTAACATGGGATTCTTTTTAACAGATAAAAAGAGTATCAGTATGTATATTTCAATGTTGTTTATTTCAACATTGTTGGCAGTAGCAAAATAAGGAGAGGAACAAAAGGAAATACCTTCAATCTCCATCTATAGGGAGATGATTGAGTAAATTATCGTCCATTCTTTCTGAACTATTTTGTAATGAGAGAAGCGATACAGCACAGTTTAGGAGCATAGAGTGTAGAATCAGACCACCTGGGTTTCTCATTCTACCACTTCCTAATCTGTGTGACTCACAAATTACTCAATTTATCTAGGCCTCCATTTTCTCAAATGGAAAATGCTTATGATAACAGCACCTACCTCCCAGGGTTGACAAAGGGACTACATAAAGTATTTGCAAGAGTGATTTGCACATAGTAAGCACTCAATAAAAGAAGCTAATATTAAAAGAATTATTTGTCTAGTTAGAGCTAATAACCGAATTGAATGGATATTCATGACAGAGTAATGTTCATGGTAGGATAATCTTAAAAAGTGACCCTATGGGGTGCCCGGGTGCCTCAGTCAATTAAGCGTTCGACTTCAGCTCAGGTCATGAGCTTGCAGTTTGTGGGATCGAGTCCCGCATCAGGTTCTCTGACAGCTCAGAGCCTGGAGCCTGTTTCAGATTCTGTGTCTCCCTCTCTCTCTGCCCCTCCCCCACTGTCTCTCTCTGTCTCAAAAATAAACTATAAAAAAATTTTAATTAAAATAAATAAATAAATAAGAAAAAGTGACTCTATGTATCTATATATATTTGCCCAGCACAGAAAAAGGTATGGAAGGATATACCCACTGGAAGGGGAGAAAAAGAGAATAAACATTTTCTTTATATACTTTTGTGTTGACTTCTTATAATAAGCATGAATTACTGATGTAATTTGTTATATCAGGTAAAGTAAGACAATATGTGTTAATGTCCAAGTATTTGTTGGATACTTAAAGTCAACAGATACTTGGCCTTGGGTGTACATATGGAAACCAACACTGAGTGGGAGGAAAAAGAACATAGCAGTATAGCAGGCCAGGCCTGACTTGGTATCTCCTTCTTAACTGTTCATCCATACAGCTGAACTAGGAACACCTACAAGATACTGACTATTGGTCATTAACTGTCAGTGCCCACAGATGTTACATTAATTGATGGCTCCATCCCAGAGGCACTGATTTTGCATATGTCAGTGGAGATAGACTAGGTTGTACTGCAGAGGCTTCAACAATGAAGGTTCCTTTCTCATTCACATTACATCTCCAGATGGCATCTCCAGCCACAACTCCATGCCAGCTTCACTGGGAACACAAGATGATGGACCTCAGCCTTCATCTGGAACACTGCTGAACGCATGGCAGAAGAAAGAGAGAGAATGGAGAGCTACCCATTGCCTCTTAAAGCTTTGCCTGAAAATGACTCGTCTCTTCTGTTCACATTTCATTTGCCAAAGAAAATCAGTCATGTGGGTGTGCATGAATTCAACAGTATGAAGAATAATCTTCTATCAGGGAGGTCACTAATGTGAATGAAAGGTACTGTAATCACTGCTTGTGTTTCTCCACTATTCTATGTTATTCATAGAATGTCTCTCTTCTGCTCTTTAAAAAGATTTTACAACCTCTTACTTAAAACCCGTGGATTTCAAAATTCAGAAGTTTTCAGATTTTATGCAACCATTATTAGGAATACACAAAATGGGATCTGGGAAGCACCTTATATTACTATTTCTGAAGCAAACACACAAATATCCACATTAAATGGACTAAAAAGGGCCTAAACTTCCATCAGTTAAAATCTGGGTATTTTCACCAAATAAGTTTGCATAACTTATTTTAAAAAATAGGATTTTCAGAGTTTTTTATAATTCAGAATTTCAGGTAATGGATTGCAGATGGGTATAATCAAGAATCAGCTATGGGGAAATCTACCTTAATGTCTTTTCCTTCAATAGAAAAGAAGCTAAACTAACAACCAGTGAGAAATTTAACAGGAAAACCAAACACTTCGGCAATGCTGTGAGGCTTCCATTCTACACTCTGTCAGAGACAGTACGATTTATGGCACTGTTTAAACCCAACAACCTAGGTCTAAAGCAACTGAAGAATGAAAACCAAACCCCATGAACATGCTTAAAATTTCTCTTTATGATAGCTTTGACTTAGGTTTATATCAAAAATATTAGTTTAGGGGCGCCTGGGTGGCTTAGTCGGTTAAGCGTCCGACTTTCGCTTAGGTCATGATCTCGCGGTTCGTGGGTTCGAGCCCCGCATCGGGCTCTGTGCTGACTGCCAGCTCAGAGCCTGGAGCCTGTTTCAGAGTCTGTATCTCCCTCTCTCTCTGACCCTCCCCTGCTCATGCTGTCTCTCTCTCTCTCTCTCCTAGAAATAATAAAAATATTTTTAAAAATATATTAGTTTATTTTAATAAACTCTAGGTAGGTAAAATTCCAATATTTATTGAGGAATTTGGACCTAATAAGCAATAGTATGCTGGGGAAAACATCCTGGAGAAAGAAAAAGAAAGGAAGAAAGGAAGAAAGGAAGGAAGGAAGGATGGAAGGAAGGAAGGAAGGGGAATAATCCTTAATTAATTAATTAATTAATATCCTGAAGAAACCAAAACCAAAGCTGCATGAAAACAAGTACCTCACATCAACCCAAGTCTTCAGGCAATGCACAACAGAATACATTAGTTGGCCGGTTGTTAGCTCCCAAAGCACATATAGTAGTCACTATTCCAGGAGGTGGTGCTGGAAAGGAGCAAGATTTATGGTCAAAAGAGGTGGGTTTGATTCTCAACCCTGCCACTTGCTAAGTGAGGTTTAGCAGCATTCAACACCCACTTATTTTTGTCCTTAATTTTTATTGAAGAGAGCGTCTATTTCTTATGCTGAAGAGGAGGTTAGTGAATGATCTTGTGTATCGAACTACATTGTAAGATTGCCGAGAGACTCAGAGGGGGAAACACTTGAAAACTTACAGCTCTGTACCCATACTAATCACTACCATGCTGTTGATCTCTGGGGGCTGTCCTCTCGTCAGATATTAGAAATCCCTTTCTGGCCATCTTTCCCCTTCACACACACACACCATGGACCAATTTAAGAGTCCACTGGGCTCTTCACATCTTGAGTACATCATGCTCTTTTAAAATTTATGCAAAAAATAAAATTTATGCAAAAATATATGTTCTTATCCAGAGTTTGACTTTGCCTCAAGGGTCTGTTTGTTTTTTCTAGTTCTTTCATTTAGGAAAAATGCAATTTTCTAAGAGAATGGTCAGTGCAAATTTTTCATAGTGATATCAGCCATAGGAGGTCATTTGACAAACTGCAGTGATTGCCAAGAAGGCAAGCCAAGTCAGAGCTAAAAAATAAATAAATAAAAGGATGAATTAGGTTCATGCTGGTTCAGCTCAGACTTTAATTCCGAGAAGACACTAATATGCCAATTCTTATTTTACAACAAAAAAACGTTGAGATGAGAAAAAATGCATTTAGTCCATTCTGGTTCAATACCATTTATTAAGAATTTTTGGATATGACACAGCAATTCCACTTCTGGGTATTTATCCAAAGAAAACAAAAATGCTAACTCAGAAATATATACACACCCCCGTGGTCACTGCAGCATATTTGTAATAGCCAAGATAAGGAAACAAACAGTGTCCATCGATGGATGAGAGGATAAATAAAATATGGTATATATACACAATGGAATATTATTCAACAATTTTAAAAAATGGAAGTCTTGCCATTTGCAAAACATGGATGGACCATGAGGGCATTATATGAAGACAAATACCATATGAGATCACTTATATGTGGAATCTAAAAGCAAACAAACAAAACAAATAACAACAAAAAAACAAACTCATAGATACAGGGAAATAGATTGGTGGTTGCAAAGGTGGGGATAGGGATTTGGGGAGGTAAAAAGGTACAAACTTCCAATTATAAAAGAAATAAGTCCTAGAGATATACTGTACAGCATGGTGACTATAGGTTACAACACTGCATTGCATATTTGAATGTTGAGAGGACAATTATTTTAAAAGTTCTCATCACAAGGAAAAAAATGGGTAACTATATTGGCAATGGGTTTTAACTAGACTTATTGTGGTGATCATATCACAATCTATACAAACTGAATCATTATTGAGTACATTATGGAGTACACTTAAAACTAATATAATGTTATATGTCAATTGTACCTCAATTTTTACAAAAGAATTTTTTGGCCAAAAAGTTGGCTCATATGCTCTTTGAGTTTAACAGCGGGGAGAAGAAAAATGTTTGTTTCAGGGTCAGCAACATTAATTACAGTGGTGTCTTTTAGATTTTAGGCCCCAGAACTATTCAGTTTAAGTCCCTGATTTGGAGAAGTTTTTTGCCTTCTTCTGTGTACTGTGTATAGTTCAGATTACAGAGGAGAAGTCCTAGGTCAGTATTTTGGAATGGCAAAGCAATTTTTGCCTGTTATTGCTGAGACCCGAAAAGAATACAGGAAAGATTTCTTGATATCAGAGGGAACTACAGGAATTATTGTGAACATGAGAAGGAGAATTGCAGCTTTTATGTTCTTCTATTCAAATAATTTTCCTCTGCGTTCCCAATCCTATGCCATATATTTACTGCTTAAAGTGTCAATGTCTATTCACAGCTTCAGTCAACATTTGGCCAACATTTATTGAGTACCAGCTACACAGGAAATATAAAAGCCAGCGGATCAACATAGTATCTGCCCACACAGAGCTCAGGTCCAGGTCCGGGTAAGTTCTAGATTCTGGTGGAAAAAGAATCCAGAGAGCCAGGCAGAGTCGTTACCAGAGGCCTGCTTTGCCAGGTGTGATCTGACAGCTACTCTGGTAAGAGAGGCAAGAGTAGGGGACAAGGCTTACAAGGGGTGTGTCCCAAGGAGGTCAGAGAGAGCATCCCAGAGAGGCTGGGAACCACTGGTATGTGCCATGGCTCTAGACACACAAGAGCCAGAGTCCGGAAGGTCACAGATGAAAGCAAGAAGCCAGGAATCAATGGATAAGACTACCAGAAACTCTGAGTTAGAGACCTTTACTCCCTGCCTTTCTTTCCCCTCCCTCCCACTATTTATCCAAAGAAAATGAAAACACTAATTTGTAAAGATCTATGCATCGCTATGTTTATTGTGGCACTGCTTACAATAGCCAAGATGTGGAAGCAACCTAAGTGTCCATCCGCAGATAAATGGATAAGGAAAATGTGGCATATACATACTGGAATATTATGCAGCCATAAAAAGAATGAGATCACACCATTTATGACAATATGGGTATTATGCTAAGTAAAATAAGTCAGACTGAGAAAGACAAATGTCATATGATTCACTCATAAGTGGACTCTTAAAAAATGAATAAACAAACAAACAAAAAAGAAGCCAGGAACCAATGGGTAAGACATTCAAAAACTCTGAGTTACAGGACCTTTGCTGTCTTTCTTTCTCCTCTCTCTCAGCTAAGTGTGGGCAGCACTCCCCGCCCCTGGCATCCACAGAAATGTGTTATAGATGGGCATGGAGGAGGACACTTGTGGGGATGAGCACTAGGTGTTATGTGGAAACTAATTTGACAATAAACTATTAAAAAAAAAAAANTAGAAATGTGTTATAAGCATGACAGTCCTGAGGGCTGTAGGGAGGTTCTAACCTAGACTGATGCAGGGGCAGAGCTGTGAGGCTCTCTGTGAGGTCAGAACGGTGACATCTTCAAGTCCTTAGGGGCATTATAAATGTTGTACCTTGTAGCCAGAGCCAAAACAAGTGAGCCATAACCCCTCAGTCTGATAATGATGAATCTGGATGGTATAATAAAGAAGCAACAGCTTTTAGAATTAGTAGTGAATGTTCACATACTCCAGATGTTAGAGTAACCTGAAAAATTCTTGGAACAAATCCAATATCCTTTTCTAAGATGTCATGTGAGTATATCACAGACACTAATGCTCCTATTAAATAAAATAGAGGGTGCATTTTCAATGACATTCTTTATTAGGAATTATATTGCTAGAGACAGAAATAATATAACAGATATAGCAATATGCTAGGTTATCCGAGTGGGAGTGGATCAAGGCAGGAAAATATGTTTAAATTTCTGGGCTATCATCAAATGGGTTGAAAGCCATTAAGAAGGATCATGATATGACTTTCTGTTCCATGCACTAAGATACAGTGGACCCGCTGCCCATGCATCTGGACCCAAAGCTTTCATGCAGGCCTGCTTTGCTGCAGTGGCAGAAGGGCTGGCTGGCTGAAGGCTCAGGAGCTGTACAGAGCAGCAGCTGAATTTGGCTGTGGCTTGGAGGCAATTCATACAAAAACACACCACTTCCCTGTGTGGTATTACTCAAGGTCAGGATTATACCCTCCAGAAAACCTCCCATGCATGAGCCATGCAGCCAGACACAATTGTGGCTAATACCTTCCAGTAGGGTCTCCTCCAAGGTCATGGGTACTGTTCCAACCACTACTTTATCATCTCACCAGGAAAGGGTCTCCCACTGCCACCCAGGAGCCCTTGACCACCATTAAATCAGCCCTTCAAAGCTCACCAGCTTTGCCACGTGTGAAACATGAATGGTATTGCCTACAATTTCTGACCCCAATTCTGCAATCTCTGACAGTTAACCACATCTTCCATCCAATGTGACTGGGAGTTTACATGATGTTTCATCACTTTGGTCTGTGCTGCTTGGACACAAGCGTTACTTTCAGAACACAGCATGCTGCAGACAATGGGCACTAATGTCTTCTAACCAAACTCCAGAGCCCTAGCACCCACTCCCTGGTATTCTGACCTTGTCAACCTGAGGGCGAGTCCAGGAATCTGCACCAAAACAAGCACCTCAGGTTATTCTAATGCAGGTCAAAGGTCCACACAGTGAGAAACAACTAGTAGAGAGGCTGAAATGATGTCCTCACCTGTGCACCTATTTTAAAGTAAGCACAGAAAACAACTCCTTCAAGCAAAAATATCATAAATCCAACAGCAGAGAAATTCTGCTGTAGTTTTATCCTAGCACTGGTGGTTTTTACCTGTGATATAAATACTCAGAAGCATACTATTCATCTTGAGCTTCTCAAACGATTCATAAGAAGTCGTAAATATTGTATGCAAATCCTGACCCACAAATGACCAAAAGTATTCAATACCTTATGCATGACTGACAGGGCTGAGGGAGATTAAGCTTTGTGCCATATCACCTAACACTATATATTTTCCTATTTTGGTTCATAACCCAGCATTTTGAGCTTGCACTTTATTTTAGCAGCAATAACGTTACAAGATTTATGCACCAAGGCCATATGCCTTGCATAATGCAAGTATTTGATTTACAGCTGATTTTAAAGCTGGTGATGCCCAGCCTAATAAATGAACCATTTTACTTGTCATCTCTTTAATTTCAACCCTCCTTTTGAGCCCAAATTTATTTTATACTTCTACAGATTTTTCTCCACCTTTTTTCTCTTTGCATGATACTGCTTTTGAAAGGTCATTTAGGATATAAAATATAATTTGTCTGCCAAAACTAAAGGAAAGAGGCAGAAGAAGCAGAATGAAAAATAAAAAGGAAATGAATGCGAGAGAAGAATGGAAAAGAAAAAGGAAGAAGAGGAAGAGGCTGATGTCTTCTGATCAGTGCCTTCCATGCACAATTTCCTATTGCTTTTGTGCATTCCTGCAATACCCAGTGACATCTTGTCCCATCTACCACTTCCACCTTTCCCTTCCCCTTGTCCAATGACATGAAGTCCACACTCTTTCCCAACTCCAGTGATCTCGCTTATGTGAGCCCATAAGGCTCTCAAAGTTCAACAAAGACTCAAAACATACCTGGTGCCCAGCCCTCTGCCTCTTTCTTAAAGAGAAGACCACTGCAGGTGACATTTCTGTATTCAAGATGCCCCAGCTAGTCTCACTGATGTTCTATCCAGCTACATGTGGTCCATACATTGCTTGGGTCTGGTCACCCACCTGGTGTTCTGAATAGTAGGTCAACGTCTTTTCCAGCTAAACTGATCTGGTACTCAACCAAAATTTATAAGCATTGACTAAGTACAAATACTGTGTGTGATGCTAGAATGCAGAGTTTAATAGGATTTGGAGTTCACACTGGAATAGGAGGGACAGACATAAAAACAGACAGACAGCAGTGCTGGAAGAAATTGTTAAGATTTCCTCAAGGAGAGGCTGTACCAGTTTACATTCCCACCAACAGTGTAGGAGGGTGCCCGTTAAATAAAAAAAATAAAAATAAAAAAAAGATTTCCTCAAGGAGAAAACAGGAATGTGGAGTCTAGAAGTATGAGTAGGAGTTAGCCAAATGAAGTAGTAGGAGCAAGGATCATATTTAAAGGCAGGAAAGAGGCATGATCAAAGGCATGGAGGTGGGAAATACTGGTGTGGGGCATAAAGTTGGTACGGCATTACTGGACTATGTATCATGAAGCCTGGAGAGGTGCTGCATGAAGCTGAAAGCCAGAGGCCAAGATGGAGAAAGGTTGAATGCCTCACAAAGGTGCTTGAATTTATTTTATGAGCAGTGGGGAACTGCCAATGAGGTTTTGTTTTTTTTTTTTAAGAAGGAAAGGTATGCCTGGGGCATCTTGGTGGCTCAGTCCATTAAGCATCCAATTCCTGATTTTGCTAAGGTCATAATCTCATGGTTTGTGTGATTGAGCCCCCGCATGGATCTCTGTGCTAACAGCATGGGGCCTGCTTGGGATTCTCTCTCTCTCTCTCTCTCCCTCTCTCTCTCTCTCAAAATAAATAAAATAAACATTTAAAACAGGGAAGGGACTGGGTACGTCAGATGCTCAGTCGGTTGGCCCTTTGACTTCAGCCCAGGTCATGATCTCACAGCTCATGGCTTGAACCCCGCATCAGGCTCTGTGTTGACAGCTCAGAGCCTGGAGCCTGCTTTGGATTCTGTGTCTCCCTCTCTCTCTCCCCCTCCCCTGCTTTCACTCTCTCAAAATTTAATAAACAAAAACAATTTCTTTTAAGGTTGGGGAGGGAGCACATGGGTGGTTCAGTCAGTTAACCATCCCATTTCTGCTAGTGTTGTGATCTCAGGGTTTGAGTTCAAGTCCTGCATGGGGCTCTTGGTGACAGCATGGAGCCTGCTTTGGATCTTCTGTCCCCCTCTCTCTCTGACCCTTTCTCTCTTCTCAAAAAGATACATAAAGAAATAAACATTTAAAATTTTTTAAAAAAGGAAAGATATGCCAGATTTGCATTTTTTGGAAGACCCATGCTGCTGGCAATGCAAATCCTACATGGGAAGTGAGGTAGAGTAGTGGCAGGGGAGCAAGAAGATTAATGATATCAAGACCAGCTGGTAGACTTCTATAATAATCCAATCCAGAACCGATGAGATTCCAAATCAGACAGGGGAAGCAAACAAAAAGAGGAAGGAATGGGTTTGAATTATCCTTTAGAAGGTTAAATCAATTGTGTGTGTCAGGTAAGGAGAATTCAAGGGGATTCCCAGGTTTCTGACTCATGTGACTCAGCAGACTTGCTGGAACAGGGAAGGTGGAGGAGAAACATGTTTGGGAATATCAGAAGTTTTTTTTATGAATTCATCACAAATTCTAAACCCTTTACATAAGCCATTCAATCTACACAAATTTTGAAGACTTTTTTTAAATGACTTTTTTTTTAATGTTTTTTTTATTTATTTCTAGAGAGAGAGAGAGAGACAGCGTGAGCAGGGGAGGGTCAGAGAGAGAGGGAGTCACAGACTCTGAAACAGGCTCCAGGCTCTGAGCTAGCTGTCAGCACAGAGCCCGACGCGGGGCTCAAACCCACGAATCGCGAGATCATGACCTAAGCGAAAGTCGGACGCTTAACAGACTAAGCCACCCAGGCGCCCCAAAATTTTGAAGACTTTTAAATGCTACTGACTGTCTTATGGGAGAAGCTATTTTCCCAACGGGTTTGTTCACTGAAGTTTTACCCTTTGGAATTCAATTTGTACCTTCCTGACTCCAGTAAGGTGACTATCCACACACAGATGAGGTACTCACTTCACTGTGCTCATTCAGTGCTGCCTGTGACATTCCACATGGCTCCTGTGTACATTCACATGTTTGGTGTTGCTGGGATCAAAGACTGGCCACTGTGACTGGTGACTCAAAAAAGCACCAAGAACAGGAAGGACCAGAGTCCGTGTCATGTTGTTAAGAGAAATCCTCAGGTCACTACGGCACCTAGGTGCCTCAGTCAGTTAAGCATCTTACTTCAGTTCAGGTCATGATCTTGCAGTTCATGAGCTCAAGCCCCACATTGGGCTCACTGCTGTCAGCATAAAGCCTGCTTTGGATCTTCTGCCCCCTCTTTCTCTACCCCTCCCTCACTCTCATTTTTTTTTCTCTCTCTCTCGCAAACATAAATAAACATTTAAAAAAATTTTTAGGGGAGAGGGGAAGGGGGATGATGGGCATGGAGGAGGGCACTTGTTGGGGTGAGTACGGGGTATTATATGGAAACCAGTTTGACAATAAACTATGAAAGAAAAAAATAAATTGTTTTAAAGAGAGAAATTCTCAGTGCTCTGTCTGTAGCATTTTATTTCATATTTCAATCAAATATAATATTTTGTTAACAAATATGAATTTAGGGCAATAGGTACATGGCCATTTGTTATTTTATTTCTCTATGTTTTCTTTTTCTTTTAAATACTCAGATTTATTTTCCATAAAACTAGCTCACGAATATCTTTAATTTCCTCATTTCCACCACATAAAACCTGGGAAATTTTCTTCGCCCTTTAACCTTGACCGTGAAATGTTGGATATATTGGATGTGAAAGGAAGGAGTTAAAATTAATAAATTAGATACATCTATTTCCAAAATTTTTTTATTTTTTTAATGTTTATTTACTTTTGAGAGAGACAGAGAAAGTGCAAGCGGGGGAACGTCAGAGAGAGAGACACACACACAGAATCTGAAGCAGTCTCCAGGCTCTGTGCTGATGGCTCAGAACATGGGGCTTGAACTCATGAACTGTGAGATCATAACCAGAGCTGAAGTCGAACACTTAACCAGGAGCCCCATCCACATTTAATGTTGTTGTTGTTGTTTAATTTATTTCTGAGAGAGAGAGAGAAAGAGACAGCATGAGCAGGGGAGGGTCAGAGAGAGAGGGAAACACAGAATCTGAAACAGGTTCCAGGCTCTGAGCTAACTGTCAGCACAGAGCCTGACATGGGGTTCGAACCCATGACCTGAGCCGAAGTCGGATGCTCAACCAACTGAGCCACCCAGGTGCCCCTAACAGAACCACTTTGAATACCTCTGTTTAACTCTCTAAGGAACTATATAAAAAGCATTAAAAAATAAGACATCAACATAAACTTCATGATATATTTTTTAAAAACTCAATGATCCAGGGGTCCCTGGGTAGCTCAGTCAGTTGAGCAACTGATTTCTTGATTTCAGCTCATGTCATGATCCTGGGGTCATGTTGGGCTCCATGCAGAGTGTGGAGACTGTTTGGAATTCTCTCCCTCTCTCTCTCCCTTTGCCCCTCTCCCTTGTGTGCGCGCTCTCTCTCTCTCAAATTAAAAATTAAATAAGTAAAAATAAAGACTCAATGATCTAAAATATCTCCCAATGGTTTGTCTAATGTCGCAGTTCAGTTCCCTGAGAAGCAAACTCTGAACTGAAATTTGCTTGAAGCACATTTAGTAGGAGGTGGGAAGAAAGCAGAATTGTGCAGAGAGAGAAATGGAGCCACAAAGGCTTCACTGGATCCCCCTGGCTCTTTAGAGTTGTCTCCATTTGGGGCTGAGGGCTCCAGGCCTTTCTACTTCCCCATCAACCAGACACCCCAAGCTTCAGATGTAAGCTGTCCCTTGAAATAAGACTGTGACTTTTGGTAAAAAGAGTTTCTGCAACCAAAGATAAGGACAAGTTCCCAGAGGGGGACTTAGCTGGGAGCTACCAGCTGCCAACATTCCTAGTAGCTGAGGTAATAAGTGTTTCTGTCCTAAAGTAGGGTTCTGAAAAGCCCACCACACTGTCTACTTACTATATCTGAGTTCTAAAAAGGGAAGCAAAGCTGTCATTAATTACATGTTAGATTAATGTAAGCACAGGGACCTTTAGCAAATCACTTAACACTGTGGGACTCATTTTCTTTACCTGTCAAATGAGGTAGGAGAGGCCTTTCTAAAAGTTTCTTCAGCCTTAAAGATCTAGATGTGGGCCAAATTTATACATTGTAGAACCATGGGGTTGTTTTGTTTTTTTTTTAATGCTTATTTATTTATTTTGAGAAAGAGAGCAGGAGAGGGGCAGAGAGAGGGAGAGAGACAGAATCCCAAACAGGCTCCACAGAGCAGAGCCCAACATAGGGCTTGAACTCATGAACCATGAGATCATGACCTGAGCCAAAACCAAGAGTAGGAAGCTTAACCAACTGAGCCACCTAGGCGACCCCTAGAACTGCATTTTTCTAGTCTATTTGTATACTTTTATGTTCATGTGAGGCTCTTTGAATAAACAGTACATGCCATGTTTTCATGCTTTATATGAATTGAGTTTGTGGAAACACTTTTTGATTTTTTTTTTATCTTTATTTTATTTTTGAGAGAGAGAGGGTCAGAGCATGAGCAGGGGAGCGGCAGAGAGAGAGGGAGACAGAGAATTAGAAGCAAGCTCCAGACTCTGAGCTAGCTGTCAGCACACAGCCCAACGTGGGAATCAAACTCACAAACCATGAGATCATGACCTGAGCTGAAGTTGGATGCTTAACTGACTGAGCCACCCAGGTACCCCTATGGAAACACTTCCTGAATGTCTCTGATTGCTCTAAGTAAAATTTAGAAAATTTATAGAAAGATGTTTCTTTTTCTAATGACATGCTGTTTACCGTATCTATGATTTGTTTGATTCCAATTGTGGTGTTATCCTCATTAGAAAATAGGATTTTTAAAAATATCATAACTAACTGTAATGCTATTGTCCCTACAGTAAGACCTAAAGAAATGTTCATAAGATAAGAAATAAAGAAATGTCCTGGGGAAATACAGACTACTTCAGAAAATGTGCTGTTCAGATCATCTAACAGTTCACAAAACAAATAAACAATGGCATTAGATTACCTTTTGAGAGTACAGCTGTTTGTTAGAGAGATGTTGCCCACAGTCTCACTAATCAGGACCATGGACAGATAGGAAAAAAAAAAAAAAGAGTATCCTGAACATCTTGGAACCCTGGCAAATGAAACTATTGCCAAGCAATAGTGCTGTTGAGTTTGTTCTGAGTTCTCTGGTGTCACTGTCTGAGCCCAGATACACTTCAACTTAATTCAAAAGGAAGGTGGTCTCTTTCCACCCCCTTTTATCAAAATCTGTTTCTATGTTGTCAACTCACTTCCCTGTGGAGTCAGGGCCGCCTATAATAAAATAGACCTTCTTACACATTGTTCCAAAAATAGCATTTAAAAACAGCATCATTTTCACATACACCCATACTGAGATGTTCATGAAAGGTCACAATAGCAAAAAGAGGATAGCGTCTACATTTTCAACAATAAAGGAATTTTTTTAATGTTTTATTTATCTCTGAGAGAGAGAGAGAGAGAGAGCGTGAGCAGGAGAGGGTCAGAGAGAGAGGGAGACACAGAATCTGAAGCAGGCTCCAGGCTCTGAGCTATCAGCACAGAACCCAACATGGGGCTCGAACCCATGAACTGTGAGATCATGACCTGAGCCAAAGTCAGACGCTTAACCGACTGAGCCACCCAGGTGCCCTAACAATAAAGGAATTTTTAAATGAAGTATAGTGCACCCATATTATGCCATGAATATTATTACTGAAAGTTATATAATAAAGCAATATTTAAGAAGTGTAGGACAATCACACAATCGTTTAAGCCAATGAGTACACTGTAAGACAGTATCTGTGTTATAATCTCATGCACTACAATGTTTATAGTAGTGTGTTTTCTTCACTTTCCAAGTCTTCTGTTCTGCACATGTATTTGTTCTTGTGATTAAAAAGAGTACCACTTTAGGGGTGCCTGGGTGGCTCATTTTGTTAAATATATGACTTTGGTTCAAGTCATGATCTCACAGTTTGTGGGTTTGAGCCTCACGTTGGGCTCTATGCTGACAGCTCAGAGCCTGGAGCCTGCTTTGAATTCTGTGTCTCCTCTCTCTCTGCTCCACTCCCACTCATGCTCTGTCTCTCTCTCAAAAATAAATAAACATTTTTTTAAGTACCACTTTTTTAAATGGCTATATTCAGGGGCATAGAGAAGATAGTTTGAGAATGGATTACAGAGTTGTACCAGAATGAGGCATTTGTCTGGGTTCCCACTATAACCCCCACCTCTAATGCAAAGCCTAGCTGTCACTGGGAAGGAAGGAGATGGAGCCTTTTTGTTTGGTGCTGTACCCTTCCGCTTATATTAGATACCTAGAGTAGTCAAACTCATAGAAAAAGTAGAATAGAGGTCACTAGGGGCTGGGGAAGCAGGGAATAGGCAGTTATGGTTTAAGGAATAGAGTTTGAGCTTAATATTCTGGAGATTGGCTTCACTATAATGTAAACGTACTTAATGCCACTGACGTATATACTTAGAAATAGTTAAGACGGTACATTTTATATTATATATATTTGACCGCAATTTTTTAGAAATCATTACTTCATGAAAACAAGAAAAACGAAAAGAAATGCCAGTGGATGCAGAGGTGAGTAAGTTTTGCCACATTCCTCTAACTGTTGCCTGGAGTCTGTGGGTGGGAGGCAGCAGCACACTGAGCCCCCAGGGAGCCTGCGCAAATCAGCAGGAAGTGTGAAGAGTCCCCAGCAGCCTGAGCAAGGCCAGGGCAGCCTAGGGATGAAGATCACAGCTGATTAGGCTGGACAGTTGGGGTTATCCTGGCTGCAGCACCCCTCAATGTTGCCCTAAGCAAGTTACGCAGCTACAGCTGAATTCTAATTGTAAAATCAGGTAATAACAGCTCATTCCACATAGGACTGCTGTGAGAATTGAATAAAGACAACACATGAAGTGCAGGACAATGTATAATGCATTACTGCTTATGCCACGAAACAGGGAGGAAATATATGTGTTCATATTTTCCTCCTTATGCATGAAAGCCTCAGAAAGGATATATAATAAATGGATAACAGTTATTTATTCCTTTGGCAGGTGGTAATTCAGTGGAGGGGGAAGGGGACATTTTTACTAAGTATCTCTTTTAATTTTTGCATTGTGAATCATGTAGACATATTACCTATTTAAAAAAATATATAACTAAAGTGTCAAAAGACAAGATACATGGAGTATGCATTATACAGTACATATTAATTATTATGACGATAATTATCATTAGAACCATCACCCTTACATCTAAGCCCTACAGCACTCCTAGATTCATCCAGCAAAAAGTCAAGCCCCTAGGAGAAACCCTGAAATCCTTCCAGAATCTTTAAGATTCATGACTCTCCGTGGCTGGTCCAGAACCCCCTAGACAACCTCCCAGATCTGAAATTTTAGAATGCTGAGGTATGATCCTGTTACTCTCACAGCTGCAATCTAAGCAAGATAATTCTCGGGCTAACAACTACAACAAAAATGCATAAGCAGGACAAACGGACAAGGGGAAAGACAGAGATAGAGAAAGAGGAGGACGGAAAGGGAATGGGGTGCGGTGAAAGGAAAGAGCAGGGCCATTTTGGCTCACCTAACTCCACCCGTCATCCTCCCCTCTACTGCTCCTGGCAAAACACCTGTCCAACCCAGCTTTGGCAGCCAACAACCTAGATGCCCACAGACTTAAACAGCCTCCACCGAACAAGCAAAATCGTGATGCCAGGCCCTGGAGGCAGGATATCCCCCAGCAGCGGGTCTCCTGCTTCCCCAGCTGCCCAGCCTGTCAAGGGCAAAAATGCAGGCTCCCCATCTAGATAGCGGGGGTATATTGCATTGTCCACTGGGGTAGGTCAACCCTGTCACAGCTCACAAGCTCATCATGGAAGAACATGACCACCTGATTATAGCATTCTTTCCACGCCCTTGCTTTCAAGATCTTGCCAGCATCTGTTATCGGGTCTCAGTGTTGCCGCCAGCACAAAAAGACACAAAAGTTACTAAATGGCACCACAGTCATAACCCAGAGGGTGATATGAGGCAGACAGCTGCTTGCGGCATATTTTCATGTACAACACAGACTGCCTTGTTGGGCAAGAAGTTATTTAAGTGAATCTGCATTTTTATATCTTACCCTGTGCACAAACAATTGGTTCCACTTGGGTGCACGAGAATATAGAGAAAAGAAGAAACACATCATGACGTTAGTCTGGGAGCATTCAGATCATCAAGGATTGAGCAATAGACACACGGTATTAGAGGCAAAGTTCTTCCCTCACTGCCAAGTAGCTGCTCACGGTGTTTTCAGTCCATATACCATGCTACCCTATTATTAATTTGCAAAGATTTATTTAATTATGGAGGATCAAGCCTTTCAAAAAATAATTAATTACAAAAGCTACTTAATATTCAGAAGTGTCACGCAAGCAGATAACTGGCATTCTCTGTTGGTGGTTTAATTAGACAAGAAGATGCAAAAAGCTGTCACTTGAGGGTGGGTGGCTGCAGGGGAGGGAAGCCCTGGTAAGCACTACCAGTTGGCCATCTGTACCAGACACAAAAGCACGACTCTTCAGCTGGCCTCCCTGAGAGAAAGCCCCCCATTTTCACCATCTCCTCCACTGGCAATTTCTTTCTGCAGCACATAGCTGGAAGGCAGGAGATATTCATGAACTGTAATTTCAGATTTGAGGTTTCATAGATGTGGAAGGTTGGGAAAAACAATTAACCACTTGGTGCCTCAGTTTCTCCATCTAAAACCTACAATTCATAAATGTCATCCATCCATCTGCCTCCCAGATCAACAGCTGCTGAACATTTTCTTTACAAATGGCCAGCAACATGCCAAGTAATAAAACTGGCCCCATGTTACACATTTTGATATAAATATGCTGGCAAGAAATAGAAAAGCTTCTTAATTTTACTGAACAATTGATTGCTGATTATTTCAGACTTTGTCAAGTTGTGATTTTTCTGTGCCACTCCCCCTCCTCGCATTTTTAAAAATCATCCTTGACCATCTGCTCTCCAGATAATTCTTCCTTTAGTATCTTCATTAGACAGTAAGTAATAATAATACCAACAATCGCTGCTACAGTTCATTGTATATCCACACTTGGTCTTGCCAGCTCAATGAGACAGATATTATTGTTATTATTATTTCTATTTTATGGATGTTTAGAGAGTTTAGGTGACTCCACCAATGCCCCAGAATTGGTAGGAAATTAGGACTAAAACTCAGGTCAATTTGGTTCCAAATCATATAAGATTGCTTTTGCCATTCTGCCACAGAGGACAAGAAAAATACATAAACACATACACACAGAATCTCTACTGTTCAGAAATTATTGTAAAATATGGGAACAACAGAAATCATTTGATACAATAATATGAATTCTAAAGACAATGTGGTATGTTGAACTGGCTCCTGAAAGCAAAAAAAAAAAAAAACAACGTGTGGAAATGCTGATGAAATCTGAATAAAATCTGTGTTGGGTAAAAAAAATCATTTCTAAGGACTTCTTGCCATCTGTAGCCAAAATTATAAATACTATCACCATTACTTAGGTTAAAAGTTGATCATGGTTTACAAGTAATTTAAACCATTTTTTAGTATTTGTTCTGAGATTTATTTCAAATAATATCTAACCCATAAACCTTTCCTTAAGAGTTTTTTTGAAAAAAACCCAAAAACATTAGTTGTGTATATTCATGATTTTCCTTACGTATGTAGTACAGACAACTAAAGGTCGATAAAGTAACATAAAACTAAATGGTACATCAAAAGAGTTTTCATATTTGGGAAAGGAAATTAAGATATTAATACTGATACTGCTTTAATTCATCAAAATATAGGATCTCTAAATTCCCTTCTTTAAACAAACAAATTTTTTGAAGTAATAAATAGGAGTGCTTGGGTGGCTCAGTCAATTAGGCATCCAACTCTTAACCTTCACTCAGTTCATGATCTCAGGGTCAATGAGATCAAGTCTTACATCAAGGCTCTGTAAGCCCTGGAGTCTGCTTAATATTCTCTCTCTCCCTCTCCTTCTGACTGTTCCCTGCTAACGGACTCTCTCTCTCTCTTTTTCAAACTAAATAAACAAGTTTGTTTTATATATTCATATATTTATTTCATATCAATATTTTAAGTAAAATTAGATTTTGTTAATAATTTTTAGTATGTCAGGGGGCGCCTGGGTGGCTTAGTCGGTTAAGTGTCCGACTTCAGCTCAGGTCATGATCTCGCGGTTCGTGGGTTCGGGCCCCACGTCGGGCTCTGTNATAATAATTTTCAGTATGTCAGTTAATTACCAATAAAAATACGTTTGTAACATTATAGGTTTGGGGCGCCTGGGTGACTCAGTCGGTTAAGTGTCCGACTTCAGCTCAGGTCATGATCTCGCAGTTTGTGAGATNCCTAAAAGCAGGCGTGGCTTCCTTGACTACGGATCTGTGCTTTAAATCTGGCAACAGGAGACCTCTTTGGAAAGCAAGGGAACTGCCCCAGTTATTCAGAAGACCTCTCGNGCGTGGCTTCCTTGACTACGGATCTGTGCTTTAAATCTGGCATCAGGAGACCTCTTTGGAAAGCAAGGGAACTGCCCCAGTTATTCAGAAGACCTCTCGGCATGCACTTCAGAGTTGATTTTGCTACAGTGGGGATTTTATGGAGCTACTTTCAGTTCCCTTAATTGTCAAGTTTATAGCCAACAGATTATAAACATTTAGGTGAAAGATCTAAAATTGTAATTAGTACTGGTGAACCTTCCTAAATTTTGTGACTTTCAGACAACTCATCTGATGGATTTGATCACTGAATTCCCTGACTTCATGGTTTTAATAGCATCTGGACCTAGGGGTCCATAGGTAGGGTAAGGAGGTAGTTGATGTGAAATTGAGTATGTATATGCATTTCTTTCCGTAGAAGGGCCCTACTTTTCATTCTCAAAGGAGTCCTTAACTCAGAAGAAGTTAAAAAAAACCCTCAAAAGTTAAATACCACTGACATGAGCCACTGTGTGGTTATAGAACCAAAGAGCCTCTGAATAGACAGGCAATTTTTGCCCTTATGGACTGAATTGTGTCCCCTCCCAAAACTAATATGTTGAAGAACCCCTGTATCTCAGAATGTGACTTCATATTGAAAGGATCAACTACAAGGCAACTCAGTTAAAATGAAGTCCTTAGGGTGGGCCCTAATCCAATATGACTAGTGTCCTTCTAAGAAGAGGACATTTGGACAAAGGGAAGAACATGTGAAGACACAGGAAGCTGGTCCTCAGAAGGATCCAACTCAGCTAACACCGTGATCTCGGACTTGTAGCCTCCAGAACTGTGAGAAGATAAATTCGTTGTTTGAACCCTCTGGTATGTGTATCCATTCTGGCAATTCTAGCAAAATTATATGGATGCTTAGTATATTCGTTTCAGATTGCAAACAAATGGTAAGGAAAAACTGAAAAGGCTTTTTGCAGGTAGAAAGTCTCTAGCACTCATATTTCTTTTTCATATAAAAGGTCATAAATATTAAAAATTTAAATATTATTCACCTGCTTAAATAATGCATTCCTAAGAAAATGTGAAGAACATAAAAATTATTTTTTTCTCAACTCTCTAAGAAACAGGGAAAGAGCAGAATTGCAAATTACGAACCACAATCTTATATCCCACACTTTCTTCTTTATCTTTTATTGTGGGTCTCCTCTGAGCTGTGTCGAAAAAAACATACAATGTTTAAAATGTTATTTTTTTAAACAAGGCAGTAGGTGGTTATTTTTTTTAATAATTTTTTAATGTTTTTATTTATTTCTAGGAGAGAGATAGAGAGACAACATGAGCAGGGGAGGGTCAGAGAGAGAGGGAGTCACAGACTCTGAAACAGGCTCCAGGCTCTGAGCTGGCAGTCAGCACAGAGCCCGACGTGGGGCTCGAACCCACCAACCGCGAGACCATGACCTAAGCAAAAGTCGGACGCTTAACCGACTAAGCCACCCAGGCGCCCCAGTAGGTGGTTATTAAAAACTAAATTTTTAAACGCAGGTAAGCAGAGATAAACAAAACTTCCCACAACCCAGAAGTACCCACTTCAGTAATATTTGTTAATATAACTGAATTGCTGCTAAGTCTCATTATAATAGTCTCCATAAAACTGTAAAATAATGTTGCTTTCTCCAAATAAACAAACTCATTATATAGATTATTAAATAATATGTGAAATGTGACCCTGTCAAAATTAATTTGAAAAATTAATGAATGCCCATCAATGAAAAATGTGAACAATAATGTATTACAGACATTATATATTTTTTAATGTTTATTTATTTTTGAGAGAGAGAGAGCACAAGTAGGGAAGGGGCAGAGATAGAGGGAGGCAGAGGACCTGAAGTGGGCTCTGTAGTGACAGAGCTCTGTAGAGCCGAATGTGGGGCTCGAACTCAGAAACCATGAGATCATGACCTGAGCAGAAGTCGGACACTTAACCAACTGAGCCACCCAGGTGCCCCCAGAGATTATATTTTATCAAACAAAAGTTACATAACATTGCATCCAAATTAAGATACATTATTATTTACATTCGTGACAGAAATAACAATCACATTAGTTCTTAATTATTACTTCAATAACTAATCTCACATATGCATTAAGCTTTACTGACCAAAGAAAGTATGAGACAGCTCAGACAATGGCAAGCAGCACTATGGTTACTAACACAGCACATATAAAAACTTGTAGGCATGTGTTTCAGTCTGTGACTCCCTCTCTCTCTGACCCTCCCCTGCTCACGCTGTCTCTCTCTCTCTCCTAGAAATAAATTAAAAAAAAAAAAAAAAGATTAAAAAAAAACCAAAAACTTGTAGGCATGAAGCACACATACACTCAGGAAATAACTAGGTAGTATCTAAGAAATGGAGAAAACAAAATAACTTTTAAAAGGAAATGAAATTATTTAATATTATTAAAAGGGAAATGAGTAAAGAAAAACTAGCAGTAACCTGAAAGAGGGAAATGGAAAAACCAACAAAATGTTCCTAATTTTGAAATATTAGAAATAATCTCCTAACAGGATTAGGAGGAACTTAATGGAGGACCATGGGGGAGAAGAAGGGGGAAAATAGTGGGGGAGAGAGAGGAAGGCAAACCATGAGAGGTTCTTGAATGCTGAGAAAAAATGAGGGCAGATGGGGTGGGGGGGAGGGAAAGGGGGGGGATGGGCATGGAGGAGGGCACTTGTGGAGATGAGCACTGGGTGTTATATGGAAACCAACTTCACACTAAACTGTTAAAATAAATAAATAAATAATTCTTTCTAACAAGTAAAAAAGAAAAGAAAAGAATCTGCTAAGGAAAATTATATAAGAGCTACAACTCAAAACTGGAAATCTTATGGAATTATTGCCTTCTATTGCTATTTTCTGAAATTATTCTAATTTTTCCGGCATTTCTGAATTGTTCCTTCATATGCCTCTGTGTTGAGGAGACTGGTATAGCACTCTGCTTTGAAACTAGGTAAATCTGATCTATTTTTACTACAATATACATTTTAGATTTCCCCAGACATTTTTTTCTTTTGTATAATTTTTTTTAATTGGGGATGAGAGCATCAAAAGATGTCCCAATGGAACACTTGAGAGTGAAACATTCTTCCTTGTCTCCACTCAGTAACAGCAGCCCTATTGTCTCTCGATGATCAGGTGTCAGTGTGGTGACACCTTTCCTTACCTGTCAGTCACAGTGACTGGAAAAGAAGATTAAAGACTTGTTCTGTGAGCTAGCCAAATGTTTTCTGAAGCCACAGTAATCAAAACAGTGTTGAATTTGCTCCTTTACTAGGAATAGATAGAATTAGGCAGTCATTTCACTGGAAGTCCATAGTGAAGTTCAGAAAGAGTCCAAATATAAAAAAAATATTTAATGTAGGATAAAGAAGCATTTTAAATCAATGAAGAAAAGATATGATATGTGTCAGGGTAATCTGATCATGTGAGGAAAAAAAGTCTGTTTCACCCAGGGCTAATATTCAGCAAGAGTTACCAGTGTGGCTATACTCAGTATTTAAGGCTGGCATTCACTCGGATTGGTCAGCACCCATAGCAGGCTGGCTGTTAAACATTCTGAATATCACTCTAGGTTTCATCTCTCCACACCTAATGGAATTAAGGTGTAAAAACTTAAAATGAAACTTTAAAAGCATGGGAAAATTCGGATGTCTGGGTGGCTCAGTCAAGTAGGCTTTGGACTTCAGCTCAGGTCATAATCTCACAGTTTGTGGGTTTGAGCCCTGCATTGGTCTCTGTGCTGACAGCTCAGAGGCTGAAGCCTGCTTTGGATTCTGTGTCTCCCTCTCTCTCTGCCCATTCCCTACTCAAGCTCTGTTTCTCTCTGTCTCTCAAAAATAAACATTGAAAAATATTTTTAAAAATGAAATAAAAGCTTGGGAAAATATAATTGAATATTTATATAGTATCAGATGAAAGATTTTCAAAGCATGCCCTCAAGAGCAAACAACATTTTAAAAAGGATTGAAATTTTGATAAAATAAAAATTTTAAACTCTTTAGGCTTTATAAGAGATGAAAAATAAAAAGGCAAACAGCAATTTGAGACAAATATTTCTGACATATATAAGAGAGAAATGATTTTGCCCTTAATATATAAAGAGCTACTACAAATCAATTTTTCAAGTCTAACACCCCAATAGGAAACAATAGGCTAAAGGTATGACTTCATTAGGAGAGTACATGTTAATAGATGAGAATATATAAACAAATGTTAAACCTCTCTAGTCATCATATAAAATCAAATTAAGACAATTAAATACAACTTTTAACTATCAAGTTAACATTTTTTAAAATAATAATTACCTTTTTTTTGAGAGAGAGAGAAAAAGAGAGAGAGCTTGAGGCAGGGGAGAGGGGCAGAGGTGAGAGAGAGAATCTTAGGCAGGCTTCACACTCGGCTCAGAACCAGACACAGGGCTCGATCCCATGACGCTGGGATCATGACCAGAGCTGAAATCAAGAGTCAGTCACTCAAACAACTGAGTCACCCAGGTACCCCAGCACAGCTTCTTTTAAATATGATAAGAACCAATGTTGATGAGGGTTCAGAAAATTGGGAACTCCCATTCACAGCTGGTAGGAGATTAAAAATGTCCTAATCTTTCTGAAAGTTAATTTATAAATATGTGCTTTAAATATCTCCAAAAAGTACATCATTTTAGGTACTAAAAAATCTACTTCTGGCTATTTATCTAAGGATATTGCTTGTTGTAGGATGTATGTATCAGAGTATTTATATCACCATTGGTAATTAAAGTCAAAAACAAACACTGGAACCTACTAAACTTCTAATAAAAAGAGATATTAAACAAATACATACCTACTTATAAGAATATATTATAAAATATTATATTTTCCCTGTCTTATACAATGGTTATATATTAATTAGGTATGTTTTTTTAATTTTTTGGATAAAAATGAAAACTTTTCATTGAGGGTTTTCTAGTGGTAAAACTTCTTTCCAAATCACGCAGAGAGAGAAAAATATAATTAAAGTTTGTGCTTTAGCAAGAGTCCCATGAATTAAGGTTTTTACTATAAATAAAAATATAGTCAATAATAAGTCATTAATACCTGTCAGGCAAAATCAAATCCAGACCCTGTGAATGCAGGGAGATTTCATGCTTCAGAGGTTTGGTAATGAGATGTGAGGACTTCCACTTCCAGAGACACTCCGTGGATCCACCCCTCATTGGTAATTTGAAGAAGACACCACAGCCACATCTGTGTAATGACACAAACATTACTTTCCAAAGTGGATCCTATTAAACAAGTTAAACCTGAAGAGATGGCATGCCCACAAGATTCAGAAGGTGGAAGAGAGGATGCAGATATCTTTCCTTCTCTGGCAGTATTGGCAGATGGATATGTGACTTTCCTGGATATGCCTTTCCAACAACCTCTTTGCTTTTCTGTCACTTCAGCCACTCACTGCTGAGAGAAGCTGTGAGGCCACCGGCCACCTTTCCTGAAGTGGGTGGGAGGGATTCTAGGTGGGAGCGGCTCTTCACTTATTCGTGGCAGTGAACCTGGAGCTAGGGGTAGTATCCACAATTTCCACTCCTCCAGCTTTTCCCATGGCTTCATAAGCACCACAATTAAATCTCTTCATGTTTTAAATACCCACAGGGGCTTTGTTTTCCTGACTGAATCCTGATACAGCCTGGTTATGGCCTAAGAGACTAATGTCATTTCTGTGCAATGAAATTGCAGAAATGAAAGGACATGGGAAATCCCAGAATTTTATCTGAGATGGCTTTAGACATTCTTTCTTAGGAGGCTTCATCATAATTCTGTAATTGATTCAGAAAGGACTTGGGACAAAGAGGCTCACAGAAAATCACTTACAGAGAAGGAAAATGGACATATATATATATGAACAGAATAGATTTTTCTTAGACATTCCACGCCTGGGAGTAGAATGCCATTGCAGACACCATTCAGAGAAGAACAAAATCAAGTCAAAGTCAATACAAGCATTGCAGGTTAATTTCACAGGGAAATGTTCCTAAAATACCAGCTTCCTTCTGGTCTATGAAATCTCATGCTTTCCTGCTCTTTCATGGCTCTTTTCCAAAGGATTTGCACCTGCCCCAGTCAATCCAAAAATCGATTTCCTTATATTCCTTTTCCATCCACTCATCTTAATATCTTAGCATTTATTTAAATGTCCTAAGTGTAGGGGAACCTAGGTGGTTCAGTTGGTTGAGCATCAGATTCTTGATTTCGGCTCAGGTTGTCATTTCACCATTCATGAGATCAAGCCCGGCATCAGGCTCTTTGCTGACAGCTCAGAGCCTGATGGGGATTCTCTCTTTCCCTCTCTCTAGCTCTGCCTCTCTCTCTCTCTGTCTCTCTCTCTTTCTCTCTCTCAAAAATAGATAAAGTTTAAAATGTCCTAAGTGTAATGGAGGCTGGACATACCAAAAACCCCATCCAACACTGTCAAGGAAAAATATATGCCATAATACTTAAATTTTCTGATAAACTACAATAGCAATTTTTTCCCAGCTGTACTGAGATATAACTAGCACATAACATTATATAAGTTGAAGGTATACAACATGATGATTTGATCCTTGTATATTGTGAAATGCTTACCACAATCATTTTAGTTAACACATCCATTATCTCACACAATTATCTGTGTGTGTATGAGTGTGTGTGTGTGTGTGTTGAGAAAATTTAAAATCTCCTCTCATATAATATAATATAAATGTAATATATATATACAGATACATAATCTCACATCTCATATCTTCTTTATCCATTAATCCAATGATTGACACTTAGATTGTTTCCATAGCCTGGCTATTGTGAATGATGCTGCAATGAATAGGGGAGTGCAGATAGCTTTTCGAGATCCTGATTTTACTTCCTTTGGGTACATACCCAGAAATGGGACTACTGGATCATCTAGTAGTTTTATTTTATTAATTTTTTAATGTTTTTTAAAATTTATTTTTGAGAGTCAGAGAGACAGCGTGAGCAGGGAAGGATCAGAGAGAGAGGGAGTCACAGAATCCAAAGACAGGCTCCAGGCTCTGAGCTACCTGTCAGCACAGAGCCCGACACAGGGCTTGAACCCACGAACCTTGAGATCATGACCTGAGCTGAAGTCAGATGCTTAACCGACTGAGCCACCCAGGCAGCTCTAGTAGTTCTATTTAAATCTATTGAAAAACTTTCACAGTTTTCCACAGTAAATGGCTGGACTAATTTACGTCCCTACCGACAGTGCACCAAGGTTCCCTTTTTTCTCTACATATTCCCATTAGTACCTATTCTTGTCTTTTTTATAATAGCCAGAATAGTAATGTTTTTCCTTCTAAGCATTTTGATGAAAATATAAAAAGTACTAAACCTTCTCTTAATTCTTAAGGAAAAAAAATCTGAGACAACAGCACATGGTTGAAAAACCATGTGGCTTATTCTCAGAACACCTAAATTAAACTCTGCCACCTTTGAGGCCTTGGTTAAGTATTTAGCATCTCTGAAACTATTTCCTCTCCTTGTAAAATAGAAACAGTAGTGATACAAGAGATCAAACATACCCCATAAGGTGGTGGCCCTGGACCAGCAACATTATCAACATGTGGGAATTTGTTTGGCAGATTTGGGGTCCCCACCTCAGACCTACTGAATCAGAAACTCTAGGGATGGGGTCTAGCAATCTGTTCTAACAAACCCTCTGGGCGATTCTGATACATGCTGTCATAGGGGGTTTGCCTTTGACTCAATAAGACTGTGTAACGTAAAGAATGGTGCTAAAAAAAAAAAAACTTATGCAAATGTTAACTAGTACCATTACGAACACCAAGTGTGGTGCAATTTAATGCAGTCCTGCACTCAAAAGTTACTGTGGCCTTTCTGGTTGCTTACTCCTAATGGCCTCGGACCATTGTGCTGAAGGAAGAACTAGGGAGAATTCAGAAGAAATGCCTCTGCTCTGGAGAGTTCTTCAGTCTCCTCCCTCTGCTGTCAGCTATCATTTCTCATGAGGTCAGTGAGTCCTGCTTCTCTCATCTACTGCCTTATACACAGTTGTTCTGAGCCACTGCCTGAGGGCAATTCTGTCTTTCCTACGGAATCAAGTCCTCAGCAGTTTGCAGCTTCAAGCCTCTCTAGTTGCCTTTTTCCAACTTACGTTCTGAATGGTTGAGGCTGCCATCAGTCCAACCTCTGGATAAGAGATGATATTATGGCATAATAAACATATAGATGTATCTTTTACATAGAAATATTTGTATATCTATGGCCCCAAAGCAGTGCCTTCTACCTAATGAATGTACAACAAAAATGTTCAGTTTAATAAGTAAATGAGTGTGTATGCATATGACAAAGGTAGGTATACAGACAATACATAGTTTCACTCTGACAACTCTAACTCCTGACTCCCAGGCGTGGGTCTAATCAACCCAAGTCCATAAACACTTCTGGGAAAACAATGCCAAGGACAAGAGTTAATGGGAAGGCATTAGAATCTTCTTCATAGGAAAAGGACAGTATCTATACTTGTGTGGTAAAACAGGAGAAAACATTGTGCAGCATTAAATATAGGCGCAATTACTAATACGATTCTGTCCCCGGGGCACCTGGATGGTTTAGTCAGTTAAGTGTCCAAGTCTTGATTTCAGCTCAGGTCATGATCTCACAGTTCATGGGTTCAAGCCCCGCATTGGGCTCTGCTCTAAAATGCAGACCCTGCTTGTGATTCTTTCTCTCCCCCTCTCTGCCCCTCCTCTGCTCATTCTCTCTCTCTCAAAATAAATAAACATTAAATATATATAAATGATTCTGTCCCTCCTGTGTACAGTCGTTTTGGTTAAACACTGCTGAGCCTATTAGCTATAGGCACAGAACCTCTTTGACCCGAGGATAGGGTCCCCATAAGACAAGTGGTTACTGCTCAGTGGCTTGACTCCTGGAGATGTCCAGGGCTCCCATTGAAAAATCTGGCACTATACCCCACATTCTGTCAGCACAACCCATCTCTCAAGAGAAATGTTGGCTATTTGCCTCTGCTCTGACCTTGGCCTAACTCCTGCCCCACCATTCTGCTCAGCCTCTACAGCTTTCAACCAAGGCTTTAGGACTACAGGACTGCCTCTTCTTGCTCTGTTGGCCACAGCACCAAATTTCATTCCCTGTTCTCCAATAAAGAATCCCAGCTTCACTCCTGCTCCCTACCTCAGTTTTCCCGTGATGACCCTCCCTTCAGCAAACCAGCACTCCTTGGTAGCTGAGCACTCACCAGCCCACCTTCCTTGACTCTCTAAGTGGACCAGCCAGGCCCATGTCCACAGTGTGTGGCCAGGCCTAACCCAGACATTCAGCTTGGGACAGGCTTCTACTGACTTCAAACTCCATTGCACAATGCTCAGTATTCAGTAGGAGCTCAATTAATGTTGCTGTCTGCATGAAATTTCAAAAGTTTAGGATGCTGATTCTCAACTAAAATCAGAAATCTGCTCAGGGAAAGGAAGTCAACGCTGTCCTGAAATAATGATGTGATCAGCAGAAATTCCACAACATCAATCAAAAGAGTTCATGGCAAGTAGTCAGTGAACCAAGTAAAGTGACCTTCGGGCCCCCTCCCACTCCTGCCCCACTCCATATTCTTGTTAGCTGCTGTTGATTGATGGCTTCCTAGAAAAGATGATCCATCATTGTTCAGATGAGCAAAACTTCTACCACGACTTGCAGGTTATTCCAGCATTTTGTAAAAATGAGACAAAATATAAAGTCTAAAAAAATGCCAACTCATGGGAAAAGAGGAAAAGCTCAAAACAGCATGGTATTGCCAAGCATCAGTGAAATTTACATGGATAAAAGATGGATGGATTTATTTTTTTATACATTATGTAATGTAGGAGATAACCTATGTTTCAAACACACAGAAGGCCAGTGATATGGTTTTTAATTCCATACTGGAAAATTGTTCACAACCAGGATAGTTACTGGGAAAATTAAGTGCCCCCAGCTAGTATCAGCTACCATGGAAATTGAGCTCTTATTTGTGGCAGGCACTGTGCTAGCTGCTTTACATATGTTCTCTCTTTCCATCTTTATTACTGTAAAAGGTAAAACTTTTTTTACCAACCAAGGTGGACTTGCTCACAGTTACAGAGCTGATAAATGATAGAACCAAATTCAAACCAAAGGAAGCCTAACTCCAAAGCCCATATTCCTTCAATATGCAGTTCTTCTCCCTACCTCCCAAAATTTCAGAAAGGTAGAATCAGGTTTCAATGATCATAGCAACAAAAATGAAAAGATGAGTCTCAAAACACATGTGCCCTAGAAGCTGTGAGTGAAATGGGAGAAGTACAGCCTTACTCTTCAAGTTGTATGATGACCAAAATATTTATAGACTATAAAACAGTCCTGTAAGACATAGAAGTGGGCTTGAATGAATGGACAGACAAGTCATATTTTTGGATAGAAAACTCAGCATCATGAAAATGTCAGTTCTCCCTAGGTTATTTTGTGAATTTAACAACAACAACAATAGCAAATAGTGGGGCAGGAAGGATAGTCCTTCTACATACATATATTACAAAGCCTTTGGTGTAGGCACATGCATTGACAGATAGGCTAATAGAAAAAGAAATGAAGATCCAAAAATGCCAAACTGAATATGGAAGTTTAGGATGTTATAAAGCACAATCTCAAATCAGTATGGAAGAGGGGAACCCGGGTGGCTTAGTCGGTTAAGCGTCCGACTTTCGCTCAGGTCATGATCTCGCGGTTCATGGGTTCGAGCCCCGCGTCGGGCTCTGTGCTGACTGCCAGCTCAGAGCCTGGAGCCTGTTTCAGAGTCTGTGACTCTCTCTCTCTGACCCTCTCCTGCTCACGCTCTCTCTCTCTCTCCTAGAAATAAATAAAACATTAAAAAAAAAATTCAAATCAGTATGGAAGAAATTGTCTATTTAATGGACAGCTGGTTAGCTATACAGAAAAATATAAAACTGAAACTATTCCTCATACCATAATCCAGAATAAATTCCAAATGGATCTAAATATTAAACCTAGATATACGCAAGGAGTAGGAGAAAACATAGGCCATTCTTTTATAATCTGAAAATGGATAAAACTTTCTTTGACTTAAAATCTAGAGCCAACTTGGGCACCTGGGTAGCTCAGTTAGTTAAGCATCTGACTTCAGCTCAGGTCATGATCTCATGGTTTGTGGGTTCGAGCCCCGCAGTGGGCTCTGTGCTGACAGCTGAGAGCCTGGAGCTTGCTTCAGATTCTGTGTCTCCTTCTCTCTCTGCCTTTCCCCCACTTGCAATATGCCTCTCTCTCTCAAAAATAAATAAAAATTTTAAAAAAATTAAAATCTAAAGCAAATGTTTCTTAAACATATTAACAAAATTCCAAATATGTAACATGGTCTAAGGTTAGGCTATAGAAAAACATGCGATCCCATATCTTGCAGTAGGGAATGAAAAATAGTACAATCCCCAAGGGGAGAAATTTGAACAATATCTAGATAGATCACATAAACACATTTACCCTTTGACCTAGCAATCCTACTTCTAGGAATCTTATCACAAATTCACTAGTGAAAACAAAATGATGCAGACATAACACCGTTCACTGTAATACACTTTGCAATAGTGAAACACTGGAAACAACCTAAAGATTCAACCAGAGGATGCTACTTAATAAACTATGGTACATTCACAAAATGGAGTACAGTGCTGTCTTAAAAAGGAATAAGAAAGCTCTCAACATTATATAAAGCACTGATTTTCAGCTAGAGATGGTTTCGGCTTGCACCCACCCACCCCAGGAGATATTTGGCAATGTCTGGAGACATTTTTGATTGTCTACTGGCAGATAGAGGTGTTACTGGTATCAGGTGAGTAGAGGCCAGGGATGCTACATATTCTACAACATACAGAACAGTTCCCCCAAAACAAAGAATCATCTGGTCCATAGTGCAGCTGTTTATAAACCTTGCTATAGAGTATTCTTCAAGATACATAGTTAAGTGAAAAAAAAAGCAAATGAAGAACATATATTGCTGAGACCCACCCCCCTACCCTTCTCCTGCTTTTGGAACCTGACAAGACTGATGAAGGCCTGCAAACCTGAATGGGCTCTCCCTCAGAGACATTTTCATACAATATTATGATGGACTGGATAATGATTAAATGGACTCTAGTAATATGCTCGTATCTTTTGACTTGTGTGATTACACAGTTTGTCCTCTTGGTGCCCTGGGCCACCATGTAAAACGGTCTCACTACCCTAATGGGGAGATTATGTGGAAAGAGAGCTTCCTGGGCTGGCTAACCCCACTTCGTACAGCCCTCACAACTTAGGCACCAGACGTGAGGAAAGAAACCACCTTCAATACCCCAGTTCAAGCAGTCACACGTGGAGCATCAGAACCACCCCAGTGAGCCCAGTCTAAACTGTGGAGCTTTAAGAAAAAAAATAGTTTGACCTTTGGGGACCTGTACCACATTTATCTTGTGGTTTTTATATATCCCTTGGAACAATGTTAAACATTTTCCCCATACTGCAGCACCAACCACCTATAGCATCATAGATCCATTACTCTGATGCTGTGGAGAACTTCAGAAGCTGAGGAAAAGTTAAGAAAAAAGAGACAGAGAGTGCAAACTCTCTCTCTAGTCAGCCTTCTCATTGTTTAGGAGCCATCAGAGTTATAAGGAAGACTGCCAGAATCCAGAGGGAGTGGATATGAGTTAGGCTACAGCAGAGAAAGTTCCCCCAGATGCTCTAGAGATGCTCTTTACTACTTTCTGGACAATTGGATTTCTTTTATCTTATTTTTATGTCCCAGCAACTTAAGTGTCTTGAAAGTAGGGCTGGAAGGTCAAGGGAGAGCACTTTGAAAAGTGGTCAAGAAGAGGGCAATTCAATATGGTAGTTTAGGATGAGCCATCGTGTAAAAGAAGTAATCATCTTGATAAGGCACGATATCTGCATTAAAGCATGAATATGCCCAAAGTACAACTCTGCCTGACAACCCTAGCATTATTCCAAGCATCCTGGATACAGAACATACCACTGCACCAGTAATTCTGTACCCACTAATTCATGACGCTAAGTCTACCATAATAAAGCCCGCCATGTTCAAGATCAATCAAGGATTGTCTTAGGAATTAGAGACACCAAACCTATATGTTGTATGTGCCAGAGTACAAATACTGACATGGTCTGAAAAAGAGAAAGGGTCAACTATTCTACAGCCTACCCGCTAGCAGGTATCTCTGGAGGGAAAAAAAAAAAAAAGACTGCAGTAAAACATTTTCATACTTAACAAAAATCCACTTACAAATATTCTGTAATTTTCTAGAGAATTTATGAATGGTTCATTGACATGTCCGTCTGCCACAAGAAAAATTAGCGAAAATTTGAATTAAGTTACTTATTTCTCCTTTGTGTTTTTGAAAGTAGATTTTACATGGTATAATCCAAATCAGTAGTTTTCTAGATAAACAGGCTGTCTGGACTAGGCTCTCTCACTTTTTGTATTTAATAAATCTTTTACTAACCTAAGGGACAACAGGATGAGATGAGTATATTTGGCTTTACAGTTCAGGAAGGCAGGACTAGAAATATAGGATGGAACCTGACCCATGAAACGACACACCCCTCTAGGGGTGATCACCAATGTTCTCAGAAGTACTTTTATGTAATATGTAAGATAGCAAAATGTGACCTCCTTCACCTCCATGGATGGTGATTTGGGCAAACACTCCTATACAGGCATACACACACACATAGCAAAGTCAACTAACAAATCTTGCATATATTTCAATCTGTATCTCTCCAGACTAGTCTATTCCAAGTATAACTAGGAAAACTGAGGCAACTGAACAGACTTCTACCATTTCAGGACTCTGATTTTCTTTTAGGAAATCCTTGTTTCCACTGATTTTCAAAGTACTGTATTATCCATTGAAGGATAGATTTCTTTTTTTTTAATTTTTTAACATTTATTTATTTTTGAGAGACAGAGAAAGAGCACAAATAAGATGGGTAGAGAGAGAGGGAAGCACAGAATTTGAAGCAGGCTCCAAGATCTGAGCTGTCAGCACAGAGCCCAATGCGGGGCTTGAACTCATGAGTGGTGATCATGACCTGAGCCAAAGTTGGACGCTTAACTGACTGAGCCCCCCAGGCTCCCCAAGGACAGATTTCTTAATAGCAGCAGACAATAAATGGTGGTTAAAACCATTAAAATGTAATAAAAACAAAGGAATAATACCAACAGTCTTCATATTGCTGAAATTGTACACCAATAAAAATACATCACACTAAAAGCATGTGTTCCAGAAAATAGGAATAGAAACGTAGGTACAGGATAATATTTTATTAGCAACCTACATAATTGCTATTGGTAAATGATGATCCTGACAGGAAAAATCACGCAACAAACATAATCTAATAGCTATGTATATCTAGAAAAGGAATGTGAACAACTGTGGAATTCAAGAAGTAATGTATTCTCTTACCTTGAGACATTGAAGGTTGTGTACATTATAATTTCTAGATAGATAGTAATGCTAACACACAAGAATCAGATCATACAAAATACAGTAGTGTCCTGTTCTTTTCCAGTGTTGTGCTTCTGGAAGATATATTATTGTAACCATATTCAAAAACAAAAAAATAAAAAAGATAGTGACCTATTTAAGACCACACATCAAGCTCTTGCGTATTCCCAGAGGGTTTACACTGACAGGAAAATAGCATGACTTTCACACAATGACAGTGTCCCATGAATAAAGATTTACACATAAGTAAACAACTGGAATTAAAAGGCAAACAGGACAGAGTTACAGTCTACTCCAGGATTGGCTTTTGTCAATTTTCTGTTTAGCTTAGAAACTCCTCCTCCTCTCTAATTATATGGCTGAAGAGAATCTTCAGATATAGTTATTTTCAGCTATAATCTAAGACAAAAAAAGAAAACGATTATACACATCTTTTTCCATGAAGAAGGGTCATAATGGGTTTAAATGTTCAGCTGAGTTAGTTTTAATCTTCCTCCAATGAGCTTAGAAACCAAATGAATATGTAAACAAGCTGTAAATATATGCAAGATGCGAGAAATACACTGAGAGAAGCGAGGATGTGTGAAGATAAAGATATAAACTGAGTTGGGTTCATACACTGCTAAAAAAAAATAGCCACAAAAGTCCATGAATCACATTCACTTTAACAGACATGACAGGAAAGTGGAAATATGAGCAAGTGGGTTGTTCTCAAATAGGTACTATTATTTTCTAGAATCATTAAAATTAGATTGAATTGTTATGGATTTTTCATGAGGCAGCATTAGACTGCTGCTAGAGGTGCCATCTAATAAAATCAGTGATTTGCAACACAGGAATGCTTCACACCAAAGGAGGCGTCTGCGAATTCATCACACCAGCAAGCTCATTGTTTTACTTGAGAGAAAACCTTTACGAAGTACCAAGGGAACTTGGAGATAAAAATGTACATTTTGTTGTCCTTAATTTTTTAACATAATATAAAGGCTTTTCTCTGTCTACGTTTTTAGTGTTTGCACAACCACATGGTTTGTCCATTTGCTTGTTTGCGCCACTGTTGTTACTTCTGGAGATGAAAAACCAAAGTCTTAGGCAACACCAATGTGGCTCTGGTAGATGTGACCTTAGAATGCATCGGATTTACTCTGTCCACATACCATCTTTGGGACAAAACAGTCCCACTGCTACTCTTTCTTATAGTCACTGGCCCCCTTTGTAAACCTTGATGAGTTGGGGTACAGGACCTCCCAACCACATTTTAATTCTCCTGGGCGCTTGGATATGACCACTTTGCTTTGTGCAGTGCCCAGCTTAATAACACAGGATAAATAATATTCAGAAATGTTATTTTGATGATGACCTTATTTACAAATAGTTATCTCTTCTTGAGGTTTTTACTTCCAAGCCAGATGTGTCTGCATAAAACACATGTTCTTGGATTTTTCCTTCCTACAGTTACACTTAAAAAAATGTTTGGATTTGCATTTAGAAACAAATTTCCTCTCCAACATTGGGGATATACTCTAGAAGTTTCCACAAATGATTTGAAAACAGTACATATTCCTCTGCTGGGTACAGAAAATTCTCCAACTAGAAACCACACTACAAAATGTTAACAAGAACAACTGATACTTTGGGCTGGGTATCAAGACCTTTGGCTGCCTGCAGTTTTGACTGCAAAGGGAAAATTTAAAGTTAGAAATTGTGAATATGTAACTTGAAAGGGGTTTCAACCTTCAATCCTTGAGGAAAAACACTAATATAAGGGAAAGAGTTGTGGCTATATACAAATAATGTCCAATCAAAATTCATTTATATTTCCCATTGACTGAAGTTCCAAGATGCCTTACGACTCAGAGTTTTCAAGAATAATAATCACATCTATCATGTGTTGGAAAGGGCAGAGGTGGGTGGGAGTGAGAATTCGATGAAGGAGAGTGAAAGGACAGGGCAGGTAAGTGAGTGCTAGACATTGGCTTGTAAATGGGCACCTGGGTGACTCAGTCAGTTAAGCAACTCATTCTTGACTTTGGCTCAGGTCATGATCTCACGGTTTGTGAGATCCAGCCCCACATTGGGTTCTGCGCTGACAGTATGGAGCCTGTTTGGGATTCTCTGTCTCGCTATCTCTGCCCCTCCCTAACTTGCTCTCTATCTCTCTCTCTCAAAATGAACAAAAATAAACAACAACAGAAAAAACATTGACTTGTAAAATTGAGAAATACCAGGTAGATACAAGGGGTAAAACAGATTCAGAGAGAATCCAATCAAAGCCAAATATTTTAAGATAAATATTCTAAACTTGGGTTTAGTGTGGTAGGAAAAAAAATCTAGGGCAGGTGTGATGTAATTTAATAGTTGTACATGTTTTAAAAATGCTCTGCAATCGCTGCTAATTACATACCCAATGAGTCATCTGTGCCATTTGGCAAATCTAAGTCTGCATTGATTGAAGCATGGAGTCCAAAGCTAAAGCATTTTTCTTGGTTATGAGACCTGAACCCTGCTGTCAGCCAGAGATGGGCTTTGGATTTGGGGTTCCACATGTCCAGACTGAGTTAGCAAGGAGGCTGGCTGTGATATCTGGGGTTGGAGTAAGCACTGTAATCTGCTGCTTGCATTTTCTCTTCCACTCCCAAGTGACCTTTCTCTGATCTAGCAGTTCATGCCATCACAGTTATTCATTTAGTTACAAAAATATGCATTAGAACAACAGTGTTTTTCTAATTATCATCTTCCCCTTGTCATTCTTAATCTTGACTCAGTATAGGCTAAAGATTAGGTATAAAGACCATGGGAATCGACACAGCCCCTTGGAGACCATAGTGTCAGAGAGTGTGAGAGCAGTACAGGGTTCAGGTAGGCACTAATGGTGTTGTGAACTGTTGAGTGAACAATTTAGAGACCATCCTTCCAGTGCCATATAGTGAGCAAAACAGAAAAATCCCTGTCTTCATGCAGTTTACATTACAGTAGGAGACAGACAATAAAAATAAACAAGTAAAATATACAGTCCAGCAGAGAGTAACAAGTTCTCTAGCAGATGTGATCAGTGCCCTCTCTGATTCCCCTGGACTCTGTTCCCACCTCCTATTGGCAGCCTCTGCAAAGCAGAGGGCCTTCTCTGGCAGCTGAAGGACACCTGCCCAAGCACAGAGATAGGAACCTCCAGAACGTTAAAGTCCCAACCACCACCACTACCCCCACCCCCCACAGAAGCTCTCAACACCCACTGATGAGAATTGATGGGTAAACATGCCAACTTCCTGACGCCTCAGACATCCTCCAAGGCATGTCCGTGCAGTTTCCCAGAAGCTCTGGCAGGACTGAGTCCCAGTTGCCCACAGCAGTAAACTGCTGACTGCAGCACCCTGAACTCCCGTTTCAATCTCCCACACCCCACTGGTCTTCTGGGGATCACCGCATATCAACCACTTGCATTCAAATCCTTCTCTAAGATCCTGCTTCTGGGCAAGACAAGTGTTACAGAAACATGATGCAGACAAAGACATGAAATACTGAGTAGAGCGAAATATTAGATGGGGTGATTGGGAAAGCCTTCGCTGAGGTCATTTTGGAGAAAAAAAAAAAACTAGGATGGGGCGCCTGGGTGGCTCAGTCGGTTCAGCTTCCGACTCTTGATTTCAGCTCAGGTCATGATTTCATGGTTTGTGAGTTCAAGCCCCAAGTTGGGATTCTCTCTCGCGCCTTCTTTCTCTCTGCCCATCCCCTGCTCACTCACTTGCTCTCTCTCTCTCTCTCTCTCTCTCTCTCTCTCAAAATAAATAAATAAACTTAAAAGGAAAAAGACTTGGAGGGAAGGAGGAATGAGGTCATTATAGTTCCACACTAAGGTCACTGCCAAGCCTACCACACTATGTTACATCCAGAGCCATGGTAAAGGATTTGTTCAGCTTGTCCCAGGGCGGCGGGGGGCAGGGGGATGTCCCTCTCTGGTATTTGAAAATAAAGTGTTCTTCCCTAGTAATTTGGTGAGGTTTGGATTTTTCACTGCTAGAAGCAAAACATTGATTTTCCTTCACAGCTTTTTGATATAAATGTATGTGAAGCCCATAGGGCATCTTGCCCTCTTATTCTTATTATAAGATGTCTTGTCAACTGTCTTAACTCAAGGCCACAAAACTGACTCAATACTGTGACGTTCTCTCTCACAGGAATTCTCAACAAAATTTCATGAGTACAGATATGAACGTGGTGGGAATTTATGTCACTTTCACTTAGACCTTCCAAAGAATAAAATGTCATTCTTTGTAGCCACCCTGAGCTTACTGTATGACACACTGACCCTTTATGTATAGTGACCTGCAATATATGCATAATATGTATATACAGAGAGAAAGACAATTTCACAGAACCATTGGCTTCTAAAATTAGAAGCTGGAGCACCTGGGTGTCTCAGTCAGTTAAGCATCCAAATCTTGATTTTGGCTCAGGTTATGATCCCAAGGTTGTGGGATGGAGCCCAGAGTGAGCACGGAACCAGCTTGGGATTCTCTCTCTCTCCCTTTCTCTCTCTCTCTCTCTCTTTCTCTCTCCCTTCTCGCCTTTGGCCCTCTCCCCTGCTCACTCACTCTCTCTCTCTGTCTTTAAAAAATAATAATAATAAAAGTAAATAAATAAAATTAGAAGTTACCTCAATAGACAAATCTCTTACTCAGGACAGTGATCCCTGCCCCATCATTCCTGTTTGGGAGGTCGCCAGGTCCTGCCCGTGTTCTCCTGGTCTTGACTTGACAGTTCTACTTAAACAAAAGTGCAAATCTACCTATCCGATTGCAGACTCACAATATTATGCACCATGCACATCACAGATGCCTCACTGTAAGTTTGTATTATAGCATAGCCCCCACAGTAGATATTTTACCCCAGGAATGCAAGCCAGCTATTCTTACTGAGCTTAGTTAGAGACCATCTAGGATTCCAGCTTTATTTTCACACCTGACAAAGACTTTGCATTGCCAAATTGCCTCTGTCAGAGAAGCTTCCACTTTTAGTTGATAAGCGTTCAACAGGCTTTCCCAAAACTGGTGTGTGCCTGACCAAAATTAGCTTAAAAACTAAAATTGCATGGTAAATTAGAGAAGCCAGGCATGAGAATGAATTTCCCACAGACAAATATTTTCATTAGACATTTTTGTTGAAGCTGACAGACTACCAGAGAGAAGAATCTTTCAAAATGTCTCCACAGCCTGGAGTGACCCGTGGCAGGCACCTGTGTGCCAAAGATGTGTGATGTGGATCAGACTGCATCCAGAAGATCTATCCCAAGGTGGCCTTTGTAGGAGGGCTCTAGGCTTACAAACCAGAGACGTTTGGAGAGTATGACCACAACATGTGAAATTTGAAAATAAGTCTGGACCAGAGGAGAGCACCTCTGTGACCCTCCTATTCGATCAAATTGGCCACAAGATCCCTGAAGCAGACCTTGTGCTTGGTCCTCTGGATTAGAAACCACCAGGGCTTGAAGTGGACCTCATTTCTCTATTAGTAGGAATAATCTTGGTTGCAAGAAACAGCTCACTTAAATTTCATGAACAATTAAGGAAATTTTTACCTCACAGCTCTCTAAGCAGTGATCACAGATGACTGGATCAAAGTCCTGGTTCATTTCTCTTTGATTTTCTCTATTCTCTTTCCATGTCTCTGCTTCAAGTTGGCTGTAATAGTTCCTGGACTAACATTGTAAACATGCCCAGAGGAAGAGATGTCTGGTGCCCACTCTTAAAGCTAAAGAAATAATTCTACCCAAGGTCCCTGGCAAGCATCTGTTATTGTGACATATGTCTATTCCAGGAACAATCACTATGACAGTAGGGACAGAATTACCCTTACACCAATCAGGAACCCCCTGGAACTGGAGATGGGCTCATCTGCCCCTGGAGTCCATGAGTGGTGTCAGCAAAGGTGGATTTCTAGATTGAAAGTAAGTTACTTTGGGGAAAGGGAAGAAATATAGAATTTTTTTTCTGGGAGAAAACTGACAATATCCTCTGCATTCATATTGCAGCTTGGTGCTCTCTAGTCTTTCCTTTTTCTTGATCAAAATTCCTGGGATCCAAGAAGCATAACAATAACCATAGCAAAAGTCCAGAGAAGTCTTGGATTCTTGCAGTTTACATAGAATTGAAAAATCACTGACCCATTCCATTTCTTCCAGTAATGTGCCAAACTGTCAGATCTATATGCTGACAGAGGCTTTTAAAAGCTCTATGCTCAACTTTTTGCAATTGATAATACTGAGTGATGCCAATAATGAAGTCATATCTTTACAACACCTATCTTCATTCTTCATTGTCATTAAGCTGGAAAATTTAACTATTCAGTATGATGATCATTTCCAGCCTTTGATAAGATTTTTCCATTTTCTCTCTTTTTTTAATGCTTTTAAATTGTAATAAAGCTTTAAAGACTGAGCTACCAATAGTTTCATTTGTCTATCTTTCAACTATAATGAATACAGATGGGTAGAAAGGAAAAGAAATCCTGGATTTGGTCTAATCCTATAATCTTTCTCATTTGCTTGTGAAAGGTTGAATAATTCCAGATGAATACCTTGTAATGCCAGTGTTTTCTCATACCAATGATTTATTTTCTCATTGACACTAAAGAAATATTCAATATAATGTGCATATATAAACTACAAAATGATAATAACCCACATATGAAAAGTCATAAGTAACCAGTGTAATCAAAAGTAATGTGTAAGTCTGCATGCATATACACACACATCATTAATACAGAAATACATCCTAGGAAAGAGACCACAGAAATACCAAATGGAAAAACAAAAACAAAAACAAAACACTGAGTGCATTTTCTGCCCCATAAAATAAGAAATCATGATGTTTTTCTTTCTAACCATATTTGTCCAAATATCATAGTTGATATATCCATATTGTGATAAGCTGTGACATTAAAACTACTTCTACTGGAGTCCACTTCGAAAATTTTATTTTACTTCCCTGCCATTTACCCAGTAATTTGTCAATCTAGTTATGTATGTGGAAAAAATGGACTTCTGGGCCTCATATATCTCCAGAGAATTGATGCTGTCTGCACATAAATTTTACTGTTTTCCTAGTCAAAAAAAAAAGTGAAACCCCTAGTGTGCTAGGTCCAGAAAATCACCAAAAATAAAATCAGCTCAATTTTCCTTGGGTTGGCAGTACACTGTGGTAAATGATGAAAATGTTGTAATATGATAAAGTGATAAGTAATGATCTTCTGATCCACAGTGAGCTCTGTCTACTAAATGAGAGATGTTGCATGAAAATGAACAACTTTTCCAATGAGGGAGATAAAACAAGCTCTGGGGGCACCTGGATGGCTCAGTCAGGTAAGACTCTAACTCTTGGTTTCAGCTCAGCTCATGATCTCACAGTTTCATGAGTTCAAGCCCTGCATCAGACTCTGCACTGGCATCATGAAACCTGCTTGGGATTCTCTCTCCCTCTCTGTCTGCCTCTCCCCCACCCACACTGTCTCTGTCTTTCTCAAAATAGATAAATAAACTTTAAAAAAATTAGCTCTGGAAGGAAAATTTCTGAGTGAGCAGTGGTAGGTGTGTAAGTAGTCTGTTTATCTCCTCTGCAGTTTCATCTATCTCTTGCTGAGTCTCTTACTCCGATTCTACCTTGTTGTCAACACTCCGACTCTCAGGGCAATGTTCTTCCCTTTTTGATATTCTGACTCAAGTATATATAAAACCAAAATCCATTTCACTCATCCTAAGATCAAAGAAGTTTGAGTTAATTTCCAAATGGGATGAAAAAATACAAGATTTAAACTTACAAAGCAGTGTCCTGATACCCAGTTTATTCAGTTCATAAGCCCTGTTTCATTTAACAAGCAATCTCAGATGTGTTAAAAAGGACTAGGGAAAAGAATTGTGGGTTATTTTGCCTATGATTGGCACAAATTTGAAAGGGAAATGGAGATACAAAAAGGTGATATATAGTTCAATCATGAAAATTCATTATTTTATAGATAGGCATATCTTTTTACAAACTCAAGCAAATTTAAAGTAATAATCTCATCTTAATTTAAAGCATTCACTGTGTTTCTACAGAAATTTTTGAGTATCAGGGATATAATCCTCTGAGTATTAAAGGCATATTTAAAAAGGTTTTTACTTTCATTAATAGAAATTGGATGATGTAGACCAAACTTATTGCCAAGAATGACTTGAAAAGATGAACAAACATTTTTTGAATGTTTGAAGGCACAGATAGTAAGACAGTAAGCAATTACATAATCTTGGCCCAGAAACATAAGGAAACCCAAGAAAGCCTGGAATTTTTTTTTTTTAAATATAGTTTATTGTCAAATTGGTTTCCATATAACATCCAGTGTTCATCCCAACAAGTGCCCTCAATGCCCATCACCCACGTTCCCCTCTCCCCCACCCCCATCAACCCTCAGTTTGTTCTCAGTATTTAAGAATCTCTTATGGTTTGCCACCCTCCCTTTCTGTGACTATTTTATCCCTTCCCCTTCCTCATGATCTTCTGTTAAGTTTCTCCTGATCCACATATGAGTGGAAACATGTGATATCTAGCTTTCTCTGCCTGACTTATTTCACTTAGCATAATATCCTCCAGTTCAATCTACATTGCTACAAATAACCAGATTTTATTCTTTCTTATTGCCATGCAGTATTCCATTATATATATAAACTACGTCTTCTTGATCCATTTGTCTGTTGATGGACATTTAGGCTCTTTTCATGTTTTGGCTATTGTTTAGTGTGCTGCTATGAACATTGGGGTACATGTGCCTCTATGCATTAGCACTCTTGTATCCCTTGGGTAAATTCCTAGCAGTGCTATTGCTGGGTCATAGGGTAGTTCTGTAGAGTAGGTTCCTTAGCCCTCAGATGGTAGTGCTGGCTGAAGACCTGAATATATGAAAGACAAATCCATGCCTGAAATAATATGTCAATTTTGGTCAAGATGGAAGATGCCCAACATAGCCAATTCTTCACCAGATAGCTGGTTGCATTCCTTAAGGGATGCTACTGTATTGGGAAATCAATGTTCTCTCTGCTGCTGGAAGAGTAGACATTCATCAGTGGCAGTAATTAAGTCTCCTTTGTTAAGTGGGAGTCCATGTATTTGGGCCCATACTTAATCTCCATCCCTGCTTAACTGGCTACTCTGTTCATGATCCCAATTGTATCAGCACTGGGATCATCAATGGAAGAAATTGGTAGATGTCAACCAATTCTATGTGGCTATTGAGTGGGATGCTTTCTGTTAGGCATGAATATATGCAGCACTTTACACCAAATCCCATTGGTCCATTTATATGCCTTTTCTCCAGAGATCCTTCTGTCTTGTCTTCCATTATTTCCTCTAGGCACCTGACCAATCATCTAAACATACACCTAAAATATCTAGTAAATATTTAGTATTTAGTAAAGAGAAATGAAAACATATGTTTGTACCAACACTTTTACACAAATGTTTCCAGCAGAAAGGAGAGCTGCTGATATGGAAGAGATATAAGGGGGCCTTTGGAGGTACTGGTGATGTTTTATTTTTTGACCTGGGTAAGAAATACACATGTGTTTACTTTGTGAGAGTTTGGGGGAACAAATACTTAGGATCTGTTCACTTTCGTGTTTGTTATATAAAATAATTTAAAATTTTTTTCAAGCCTATAAAAGAGAATATCCCTAAAATACCACTAAATGAAAATATTTATTGTTCCTTTCAGTATGTAATATAAAAATATCATCACCATGTAACTAGCAGTGACATTCAAATTGAGGACTAGCAATTGGGAAGAGACACGTGAATGTGAAGGAAGCAGTAACAAAAAATGTAAGGTTCATATCCTTGCCTAAAACTATGAAGAGTAAAACCTTGATTTTCTCAACTGAATGGCAAAATGGATCAGTTTCATTATTGTGAGGTATTTCCAATAGGAGCAGCAAAATAAACAAGGCTTGAAACAACAACAACAAAAGTGTGTGTCTGTGTCCAAATCTGAAACTAGCCTAAAATTTGAAGTAATTTAAAGAAAATGACAAAAATAAAAGGGATAATAAATATCTTACACATGGTTTTAAAAGTTAGTTGCAGAATAAATTGTTCTTAGTAGAAATTTAAAACCATTGATATGGAAAGGGAAGCCTTATTTATTGATATTTATGCACTCCAATGTCCAAAAAGGATTTAAAGTGACTTACAGGGAAGAATAAAGATACATAATGGTTCATGAAATAAGAACGAAAAAAGGAAAGCAGTGTTATAAAAAATAAGGGGGAGGAATAAATATGCCAACCATCAAAAATGTTTCCAATTCAGATATTTCCTCTGAGCTCCAGACTTACATATATCCTATTGCCTATCGGATTTGAACTATGATATTTGTACTTTAAAGTGCCTCAGCATAGACAGAGTTACCTATATACCTGCATTAGTAAATTTAAGTTGTACCTTAGGTATTATCAGTTAACCTAACCAGGAATCCATATCCAAAAGGCGGTCAGCTACTGCTCTAATCAAGAAGCCCAGCTCCAGCTGCCTATTATACGTGCCTCTCTTATCTTCATCTTTCATCAATACCAGAGGTTTATAATTAGCATAGTAAATGTTTAAAAAATGAGTTTCACTGGTAAAGTGAATAGCCCAGAGGAAGTTAGAAATAAGCTCTCTTGAGGGAAAAATGAATGGTATTTCACTGATATTTATTGAATAAAGTACATTCAGGACACTCTTCTCCTGATAAAGTTTAAGGAGACAGCAGAACAGAGTGAACCTTTATAGACAGTGGTTGAGATTTTATACCTCAACAGCCATGGGACTCGGGGCTTATTGCTTCATGTATCTGCCACAGCTGAACCTCTTATGAAGATGGCATTGTGATAGCTAATAGGACAGAGGACGACTCTTTCAACCTTACAAAACACTTTATATTAATTATTTGGTGCCTGCTTGCTAATAAATGTTCACCTTAAATACAAAGGTCTGTGTGCATGGCAGAAATTGCTCTAAAACTTGTCATCAATGCAACCTGATATCAGTCTATAGAATAGCTGACCCTCATCCATCTTGGATTTTGAGGTCCTTACTATTATCAACCGAAAAGAACCTGAGAGTTATGCAAAATCAAACTGGCTAGGTCAGTTCACAATTTACAGTTGAGGTTCCTCTCAAATGCAGAAAGCCAAAGCTAAAAAGCTACCCTGCCCCCAGCCTGCGATTCCTTCTGTTTTCTTTTTTCCTCAGTTAATAAGACTCCCATTATCTTGTCATTCAAGCCAAAATCTGGTGTCTTTCTAATTCCATCCCTGCCTCACCCAATACAATTTCCTATATGCTAATACCTCTCTAAGTTGTTGCATTTTTTAAATATATTAAATAATTTAATCTTACAGTAGGGTATGAGGATGGTATGAGGAGAAAACTGAAGCACCAAGCTTGAGTAGTAACAAGGTCACATGGCTACTAAGAGGTGGAACTAAGATTCAAACCCAGGCAGCCTAGGTCCAGAATCTTCACTCTTACCCACAACTCCTATCAGTTTTACCTTCTTAAATATGTTCACCTATATCCTTATCTCCAAGCCCACTACCATCCCTTATGCCCTGCACCTTTTCTTGCCTAAATAATTGTGAGAACCTCTGGTCTCAGACTCATTTTTCTCAGACCCATTTATACTATCTGTATAAAATACAGAAAATACACAAATACGAAAATTATGCCATGGTGTTCACCTACTTCAAACCTTCAGAGGTTTGTCATCACCACAGTGTGATGGCTGGACTCCTTGGCAAAAGTCTTAGGGCCCTTATGATCTGGTTGGCCCACTTTCCCCCCTGAGATCAGCCCCAATCCACATAGCACTCCAGGCCCAAGCTATGGCAGCCTATCTAAAGACCGAGAAACTCTCTCCTACTCCTTGATGTTTCTGCTCTGGCTGTTTTCTCTACCGGGAATGCCTTTCCTCTCCCTATCCACTTGAAGAAATTCTATCCATCCTTCAAGATGCAAATCCTCTATGACAGCTTACCTATTGCCCCGTGGAATTAGTCAGCTCTTCTGCTGCATTCCAAGAGAGTTCCTACACTTGGTTTTATTATAGCATGTGTTCTCACATGTCTGTTTCTTCTATTTGCATTCATGGAGAGCAGGTGTTACGTCTTCCCTTGGCATCTCTAGTACTACCTGGTCTCTAGTCAGGTAAATAAATAGGTATTTAATAAAATAAAAGAGTGATTGACACAGCAAATATGGTGATTGACCATATTCAGGTTAAAGATTTGGCTCTAGGCTTCTAGGAAGCCATGGCAAAATAAAGGAGAGAGAGTGAAGAGAAGAAGGAGGAGGGAGATGCAAAGAAGGAAGGAGGGAGGAAGAGAGGGAGGGAATGAAGAAGAAATACACATTATATTACTTCCAATTAAAGGTTACTATAAAAACCGGATGTGTAAATTCTGCTTTTTCATTTTCTATACTGTTTTTGAACTGCAGTGAACATAAAGGAATGAGAGAGTTAGAAAGATTGGAATTGTCTTCAGAATGTGTTATGTTGGCATCTGAGATTTCACAGAAAAGTCTGGATGGTGATAGAGGCTGCCACTGACTCCAGGACTCAGAATGGCTACAGGGCTGTTGAAAGTCCTTCTAGTCTCTGTGCTAGATCCAGGTGCAAAAACAAACAGAGCCCCTACTTCATGGACTTTTCTTGCTAATTGGGGGAGGGAAAAGGTATATACTTATCAGTCAAGATCTGATCAGGGAAAACAGAAACCACCTCTCCCCAGTTCTGTTTTGTTCCCTTCCACAGATGATGATCTCCTGAAGAGTCTCACATTACCAAGCTGATCTCCATCTCAGAAGCTGCTTCCAGGGAGCGCAACCTGTGTCACTAGCACTTATAGAATGTTCAGAACAGACCGAGGGCCAAGAAGTCTCCCCAGGACCCAGTGTATTCACTGACTTTGGACTTTGCACAGGGTTCTAGATACAAACTACTAATAATAGCCAACATTTACCAAGTACTTATTACCAAGCCAAAAATTTATACATGTTAATTCATTTCATCTTTACAATTTCATTTTACAGATGAGGAAACCAAGGCACAGAAAGTTAAGAAACTTGATTAAGATCATATAGCTGGTATGTTAGAGGTGCTAGATGATAAATACAGTCTTTGATGTAGGCAACCCCTCACTGTAATTCTCCTCATGCGCATGGGTTTGGTAAATGTTTGTTTTCCTGTGTTGGTGAATGTAGATACCCACATTCTCTTGGTGGAACCAGATATTTAGAAGAAAACTATACATACTTTTTATTAATAGATTTTTTTTTCTTTTTGTGTTCTATTTATGTGAATACCAACATTTCTTTGCATTAATCAGATACACCATCTAGAAGGGGTAAGACAGACCCAGAACTAAACATCTGTTGGAATAACTCCTAGAAGTACTCAAGTAGATCCTCAAGGGTCAAATATGTGGGTATATTAAAATTATTCTTAACCATTTCTTACTGTGAGTTTTAAATTGTTTTTCACCTTTATCAAGGTATAATTGACACATAGGAATTGCATGTATTTAAGGTGTGCAGCTTGATGTTTTGAGAACAAAACATTGTATACATTGTGAAACGATCACAATCAAGCTAATCAACATACCCATCACTCCACAGTTACTGCTTTCCTTCTCTTTCTTTTTTTCAAAATGACAACTAAAATAGTGAGAACATTCAGAATCTGCCTTCTTAACAAACTTCAAGTATACAATACAGTATGTTCACTGCAGACCACGTTGTTCCAATGAGACAACAGCACACACCTGTTAAAATAGCAATGATCAAAAAGACAAGAGATAACAGGTGTTGGTGAGGATGTGGAGAAAAGGGAACCCTTGTGCACTGTTGGTGGGAATACAAACTGGTGTAGCCACCAAGGATAAGAAGAGGAATTAAAAACAGAATTACCAATGGTCCAGCAATCCCACTTCTGTATATGTACCTGAAGGAAATGATACCACTATCTCAAAGGAATATCCATTCTTCCATGTTCATTGCAGCATCAGTCACAATACCCAAGATATGAAAACAACCTCAATATCCATCAAAGGATGAATAAAGAAAATGTGGTATGTATAAATAACAATGAAATGTTATTCAGCCTATAAAAAGAAGAAAACTCTTGGGGTACTTAGGTGGGTCAGTGGGTTAAGCATCTTGATTTTAGCTTAGGTTATAATCTCATGGTTCATGAGTTTGAGCCTCATGTTGGGCTCTGTGCTTAAAGTGCAGAACCTGCTTGGGATTCTCTCTTTCCCTCTCTCTCTGCCCCTTGGCTTGCCTGCCTCTCTCTCTCTCTCTCTCTCTCAAAATAAATTAAAAAATAAACATTTTTTTAAAAAAGAATAAGAAAACCCTGCCATTTGCAACAACATGGATGAACTGGAAGACATTATGCTAAGTGAAATAAAGCAGATAAAGACAAATATTGCATGATCTCATTTATATGTTAAATCTAAACCATGAGAGACTCTTGAACACTGAGAACAACCTGAGGGCTGATGGGGATGGGAGGGAGGGGAAGGGAGGTGATAGGCATGGAGGAGGGCACTTGTGGGGATGAGCACTGGGTGCTATATGGAAATCAACTTGACAATAAACTATTTTAAAAAATAAAACTCAAACATGGACAGATTTAAAAAACAAAAATAAATAAAATAGTAAAATTCATAGAAGCAGGGAGTTGAACAGTGGTTGCCAAGAGAAGGGGAAATGGAAAATGTTGATCAAAGGTGACGATGTTTCAATGAGGCAAGTTCTGGAGACCTAATGTATCCTTAACCTTTTAATTGTAGTAATATGTAAAAGTGCATCATTTGTCAAACTTGTGGCTAGAAGAAATGGTATCCCATACACTACATTCCAAAGGCCAAGAAATCATGGATGGTTTGCAGTTATCATGACTTGTCTACTTCCTAAGTTTCCATTTCTAGAAAAATGTCTATCTGACAGAATTCAATACAAAAAGAAACCATTATGTAGGAAACAAAAGTAGTAAATCAAACTTCCTAAAAAGATCTAATTGGCTTGGTCTTTAAGGTCCAGTTTCCTTTTGTGGCTGGGACAGGGTCCTAAACACATTCTTGATTGTGTTAGTATTCATATAATTAAATGACAATAAAACAAGTTCTCCTTTATATATGTTTTCTTTTTCAGCCTCTATAGTGTGAAATAAACATGAAGCTGTCAGAGAGAGTGAACTGAGACAGGCTGAATTAATTTGCCAATGATGATAGTCATTATAAACAATCTGAATACTGTTCCACCTCACTGGGATTTAAATAATCTGTCAAAAAGTCACTTTATTCTAAAATATGCATGTGAAATCAGGGGACATGAGGAAGAAATGAGGGTACAGTTAGTAAAGCCAACAGAAATACTCTCATTCCTGACACCAACCCAAAAAAGACTCTCTAGGGGCACTTGGATGGCTCAGTTGGTTAAGCGGCTGACTCTTGCTCTTAATTCAGACCATGATCTCATGGTTCATGAGTTCAAGCCCCATGTCAGCCTCTGAGCTATCAGCTTAGGATTCTCTCTTTCTCCTTCTCTGTCTGCCTCTGCTTGTGCTCTCTCTCTCGCTCTCGCTCTCGCTCTTGCTCTCTCTCTCAAAATAAAGAAATAAACATTTTTTAAAAATTAAATTTTTTTAATTTTGAAAAAGAGGCCCCCTTAGGATTAATTTCTTTAATCCCCTCTTCTCTCCCTCCTTCAAATGCCATCTCCATGGAAATAATTATTGCTAGCCCATTTCTTCTTCAATATTTAGGAATATCACTCCATCTTTAGAAAATTACCTCTTCAGGACCAGCTAGAGGCAAAAGTATTAAATAGGATGAGCTTTTCTGTCATTTTAAAAATGAGAGTACCTAAGGCCAATGAAGATCTGGTTACATGTAAAGTCTCAAAAATTGCTGGAGGGGGCGCCTGGGTGGTTCAGTCGGGTAAGCGTCCGACTTCAGCTCAGCTCATGATCTCTCCTTTCAAGGGTTAGAGCCCATGTCCGTCTCTGCGCTGACTGTCAGCTCAGAGCCTGAAGCCTGTTTCAGATTCTGTATCTCCCTCTCTCTCTGACCCTCCCACGCTCACGCTGTCTCTCTCTCTCTGTCAGAAATAAATAAAACATTAAAAGAATATATTTTAAAAATTCCTGGAGAGAATGTAAAAGTCTTTTGAAAATCAAATTATCAATTGTATTCCTTATGAGAATATGCTCTAATGCAATCATCCTGAAGACTGAAAACCCTTTATGCATAAAAATATTTCCAACAGTGTTGGCATTTGTAATGAGAGAACATGGAAATAAATTATATGTCCAGCAATACGGGAATGGCTAAATAAAATATGATGAACCACACAGGGGAATGGTATGAGCGATCTTAAAATTTGGTGAAAGTTTTAATAACATTTTTAAATCATCTGCTATCAAGTTAAATGAAAAATGGCAGACTATGAAGTTGTATACTTATGCTCTCAGTTATGCTAAAATCATGGTAAAGAGTCAAAGATAGCCAGGTCAATTTTGAAGAAAGTAGAGGAGGGGGATTTTACTCTTCTAGCTATGAAGGCTTACTATTGTTGAGCTCTAATGATTATAATAGTATTATAGAAGAAATAGATGAATAGATCAATGGACAGAAACTTTACATATGGTATTTTATATATATATATACACGCGCGTGCGCACACACACACACACACATACAGGCATACCTCATTTTATTGTGCTTAGGAACTTCATTTTTTACACATGAAAGGACTGTGGCAATCCTGCCTCAAGCATCTCTAATTGGCACCATTTTTCCAACACTGTTTGCTCACTTCATGTCTCTGTGTCACATTTTGGTAATTCTTTCAATATTTCAAAATTTTCAATTATTATATTTGTTATGGTGATCTGTGATCTTCAATGTTACCTCATGGTGAACCATGTTCACATAAGACAGAAAGCATAATTAATAAATGTGTGTGTGCTGACTGTTCCACTGACTGCCCTTCCCCCACCCTCTCCTCAGGCCTCCCCATTCTGTGAGGCACAATATTGACATTAAGCCAACTAATACTTTACAACTGTCCTCTAAGTGTTCAAGTGAAAGGAAGAGTCCTAAATCTCTCAACTTTAAGTCAAAAGCTAGGTCTGGTTAAGCTTAGTGAGGAAGGCATGTCAAAAGTCAAGATAGGCCATAAGCTAGGCCTCTTGAGCCAAACAGACACCCAAGTTGTAAATGCAAAAGAAAAATTGCTGAAGGAAATTAAAAGTGCTACTCCAGTGAACACATGAATGACAGAAGGCAAAACAGCTGATATGAAGGAAGTTTGGTCTGGATAGATGATCGAACCAACTACAACATTCCCTTAGGCCAAAGCATAATCCAGATCATGGCCCTATTCTCTTCAGTTCTCTAAAGGCTGAGAGAGGTGAGGAAGCTGCAGAAGAAAAGTTTAAAGCCAGCAGAATTTGGTCCATGAGGCTTGAGGAAAGAAGTCGCCTCTGTAACATCAAAGTGCAAGGTGAAGCAGCAAGCGCTGAGGGAGAAGCTGCAGCAAGTCATCCAGGAGATCCAGCTAAGGTCATTAATGAAGGCAGCTATGCTAAACAACAGATTTTTATTTTATTGTATTTTTAATTTCTTTTAAAGAAAGGCATATGCCATGTTCAGTGCCTCATTTGGACATGTCTGGAGACTTGGAAGCTTGACTACCCTACATTCTCCTACAAATGGACCTTGAGAGCTTGTTTGGAGTTTCTAGCAGGGGAGAGCAACTACCCATATACCCTTGACTGAAATATGGTCCTCCTCCATCTGGGAAGGTCGTCTTCTTCAACCATGCTCGCAGCTTCCAGAGGGAAGCACATGGAGCAGTGAGGGAGGAAGAGGACACCTGCCTAGCCAGCCAGATCAGCCAAATCAACCCTGGTGATCAATGGGGTGACAGATGTTGCAGTCAGATTGCCCTCACATTCTAAACAACATATTTTTAATGTAGGCAAAACAACTTATATTCGCCGAAAATGCCATCTAGGACTTTCATAGCAAGAAAGGAAAAAATCATGGCCTGGCTTCAAAACTTCAAAGCAAAGGCTGACTCAGTAGGGACTAATGCAGCTGATGACTTTAAGTTGAAGCCAATGCTCATTTACCATCCTGAGGATCTTAGGACCCTCAGGAATTAGGCTTAATTTACTCTGCCTGTGCTCTGTGTATGGAACCACAAAGCATGGATCGCAGCACATCTGCTTACCAAATGGTTTACTGAATATTTTGAGCCCACTATTGAGACGTACTGCTCAGAAAAATGAGTCCTCTCAAAGATTCCTTATTACTGCTCATTGACAATATACTTGGTCACTCAAGAGCTCTGATGGAGATATGTGAGATTAGCATTATTTTCATGGTGCTAGCACAACATCTACTCCACAGCCCATGGATCAAGCAGGAATTCTGACTTTCAAGTCTTATTATTTAAGAAAGACATTTTGTAAGACTATAGCCACCACAGATAGTGGTTCCTCTGATGGATCTAGGCAAAGTAAATTGAAAACCTTCTGGAAATGCTTTACCATTCTAGATGCCACTAATAACACTGTGGTTCATGGGAAGAAGTCAAAATGTCACCATTAATAGGAGTTTGGAAGAAGGTGATTCCAACCTTCATGGATGACTTTGAGGGGTTCAAGACTTCAGTGGAGGAAGTAACTGCAGACGAGGTACAAGTAGCAAGAGAACTAGAATCAGAAGTGGAGCCTGAAGACATGACTGAATTGCTGCAATCTCACGATAAAGCTTTTAACAGATGAGGAGCTGCTTGCTAGGAATGAGCAAAGAAAGTGGGTTCTTGAGATGGAATCTACTCCTGGTGAATAAATGACAATAAAGGATTTAGAATGTTACATAAGCTTAGTTGATGAAAGCAGCAGCAAGGTTTGAGAGGATTGACCCCAGTTTTGAAAGAAGTTCTCCTGTGGGTAAAATACTATCAAATAGCATCACATGCTCCAGAGAAATGTTTCATGAAAGAAGGAGCCAAACAATGCAGTGAACTTCATTGTTGTCTTATTTTCAGAAATTGCCACAGCCACCTTCAGCAAGGTTGGTCAGTCAACCCGATCAGTCAGCAGTCATCAACATTAAGGCAAAACCTTCCATCGCAAAAAGAATACAACTCACTGAAAGCTCAGATGGTGGTTGCATTTTCTAGCAATAAAGTGTTTTTAATTAAGGTATGTACATTGTTTTTTCACACACAATGCTTAATAGACTACAGTATGGTATAAACATAACTTTTATATGCACTGGGAAATAAAAAAAATTCACTTGACTCACTTTATTGCAATATTAGCTTTAATGCACTGGTCTGGAACTGAACCTAAAACCTCTCTGAAGCATGCCTGTAAACTAAGGTGGTATTATAATTAAACTAAATAATGCTAAAACACTGAACACCAAATGTAAATGCATATATAATGTAGATCCCTACTTCATACTGTACACAAAAACTAAATTTCACATGGATTAAAAGATGTAAACATGATTTAAAAATCTAAAACTTCCACAGAGAGATATAGTAGTACATCGTTATGATCTGAGAGTAGGAGAGCATTTTTTCAATAAAATGGAAAAAGCCAAACCACAAAGAAAAATACTGATAAATTCAGTTTCATTAATGGTTAGAACCCCATCTGGCAAAAATAAATGCATAAATACACAAATAAATAAAATGAAAAAATAAGCCACAGACTGAGAGAAGCCATTTCTTTTTCCCCCGAGTTTTATTGACATATGATATTGTATAGGTTTAAGGTGTACAACATGATTTGATACACATACATTGAAAAATGATGACCACAATAAAGTTAATTAACATCTCACATAAACACCATTTTTTGTGCATGTTAAGAACTTTTACAATCTACCCTATTAGCAACTTTCAAGAACACAATATAGCGCTGTTAACTATAGCCACCATGCTGCACATTAGAACCCCAGAACCTATCCATATTTTAGCTGGAAGTTTATACTCTTTCACCCATTTCCCCTACTTCACCTCTATCCCTGGCACCCACCAAGCTATTCTGTTTCTAGGAGTTCCATATTTTTTAGATTCCACATAGAAGTAATATCATAGTATTTGTCTTTCTCTGCCTTATTTCACTTAGCATAATGCCCTCAAGACTCATCTATACTGTCACAACTAGCATTATTTATGGGCAAATAATATTCCATTACACACACACTACATTTTCTTTATTCATTCAGTCCTCAATGGACAATTAGGTTGTCTTCATGTCTTGGCTATTGTAAATAATGCTTCAGTGAACATGAGAGTGTAGATATCTCTACAAAACAGTAATTTTATATCCCTCAGATATATACCCAGAAATGGATTTGCTGGATCATATGGTAGTTCTATTTTTAATTTTTTTGAGGAACCTCCATATTGTTTTCCATAGTGGCTGTACCAATTTACATTTCCAGGAACAGTGCACAAAAGTTCCCTTTCTCCACATCCTCAACAGCACTTGTTATTTCTTGTCTTTTTGATGATAACCATTATAATAGGTGTCATTGTGGTTTTGATTTGCATTTCTGTGATAATTAGTGATACCAAGCACCTTTTCATGTGCCTGTTAGCCATTTGTGTATCTTCTCTGGAAAAATGTCTATTCAGATCCTTCAACCATTTCTTTTTCATTTATTTTTGAGAGGAGGGACAGGGGAAGGACAGAGAGAGAGGGAGAGAGGGAATCCCACGTAGGCTCTATGCTGCCCCCATGGAGGCCAATGTGGGGCTCAATATCACAAACCATGAGATCATGACCTGAGCCAAAGTCAACAGTTGGACACCCAATCAACTGAGCAACCCAGGCATCCCTGTCCCTTTTTAAATTGGATTATTTTGGGATTTTGCTATATTGAGCAATATCCTTATATATTTTGGGATATTAGCCCCCTATCAGTTATATGATATGATTTGCAAACACTTTCTCTCATTCCATAGGTTCCCTTTTCATGTTGATCATTTCTTTTGCTGTGCAGAAGCTTCTTAGTTTGATGCAGTCTCACTTGTTTATTTTTGCCTTTACTGCTTGTGGTTTTGGTATCACAACTAAAAAAATCAATGCCAAGACCAATGTCAAGGAACTTACATCCTATATTTTCCTCTAGGAGTTTTATGATTTGGGGGTCTTACATTTAAGGCTCTAATCTTTTTGAGTTAATTTTTGTGAGTTGTGAAAGATAAGGAGTGAACAGAGTTTTATTCTTTTGTATGTGGTTATCCTATTTTCCCAACACTATTTATTAAAGAGACTATTTTTACCCCATTAAGTATTCTTGGCTCACCTGTCAAATATTAGTTGACCATATATGTGTGGGTTTATTTCTGGACTCACTCTCTATTCTAGTCCATTGGTTCCATTTGTCTGTTTTTATGCCAGTACTATGCTGTTTGATCAATATCTTTGTAGGATAGCTTGAAATCAGGAAGTGTGATGCCTCCAGCTTTGTTCTTTCTCAAGATTGCTTTGGCTACATAAGGTCTTTTGTGATTCCACACATAATTTGAGTGGGGCTGCTGGGTGGGCTTTCTGGTGGGGCAGGCCTGCTGGCTGTATTGTGGTCATGAGTGGGGGGTGGCACTAGGTGGACTCTGCAATCTTCTCTAGGCCAGCAGAATCATAGGCCAGTGTGACCTCTGGTTGGATTCCATAGTCAAGGAAGGCTCTGGGCATACTCCACAATCTCTTATTGGATAGGACTTCAAGCTGTGCCACTGGCTGGACTCTAAGTCCAGGAGTCCAGGACAGGATAAGCCCAGTGAGCCTCCCAGGAAGCATCTTTTAATGTTAGAGAGCTAAATGAACACCTTGGGCTCTCTTTTTCCCACTGGAGAAACCATAGGCCCTGGGGTACCCTCTTGGCCCTGGGGCACCCTCTTGCTGTGCCAGCCTAAGGGAAAGGCAATGCAGTCAAAATGTAGCTGCTCCTCTTATACTTCTAAAGCAGTTTGTCTCTGTCTCTCTCACCCACGGGAGTGTTTCAGGTTCACTCCCAAATTTTAGGATCTTCACAGTGGTGTCTCATCTTGTGTATGAACAGCTTCAACTTGTTCTTCGGGGGAGGGAGGGGGGTTGACAGCCAGGAACATCCATATCTCTATTTTTATAACATCACTCTTAAGATATTTCAACATCAGTTTGTATCTTGAATCATATAAATCAACATGAGAAATCTAAACCGAACAAGAAAGAACAATGGCTATTAAGCAAGCAATTTGTAGAGGAAATAAATCCAGTGGCTGATAAACCTATGAGAAGATGTGTGAGCTCACTAATAATCAAGGAAAAGCAAATTAAAACCAGAGTAAGATACTATTTCATATTTAAAGGTCTGGCAAAAGATTAAAAAGTCTAACAATATTGGCAAACATATCAAGAGAAAGAAACTCATATGCATAGCTAACGTTTTCTAAGTGAGAACTCCAGAAGACAGCCTAACTAGGGCTCCATTTTGCTTTCCAGAAAACCAGAAGGTAAAAGAGATTCTAGCCCTCTCTTAAATCTCTTAAATCTCAGCAATGATCAACTGTCAATACAACTTCTTTTTTTCTTTTTAATTTTAATTTTTTTTAATGTTTTATTTATTTCTAGGAGAGAGAGAGAGAGACAGCGTGAGCAGGGGAGGGTCAGAGAGAGAGGGAGTCATAGACTGAAACAGGCTCCAGGCTCTGAGCTGGCAGTCAGCACAGAGCCCGACGCGGGGCTTGAACCCACGAACCGCGAGATCATGACCTAAGCGAAAGTCGGACGCTTAACCGACTAAGCCACCCAGGCGCCCCTAACACGACTTCTAAGCGTACCAAAACTTTCCTCTTTCTGTTCCTTTAATGAGACTAATTCTTCTCTCCCTGACCCTCTGAACTGACTCCCACAGTTCCAGTCAACTGAGTGAATGGAAAAATAAATCACTTGCCCCCCCTCTTATTCTTTTTCTTTATTGAAATATAGTTGATACACAATGTTACATTAGTTACCTCCCTTCTGCCATATAGAAACTAGAATAAAGCTTTGAGCCTTATCAAGGGAATTATATGAATACTAATCTTTGGGAAATTAAGGGGAACATCATGGAAGTCTCTTTTCCATCTCACATATATGAAATACAGTCAGATCAACACTAAAGCATCCTGCACACCTAGAAAACTGATTTGAGGATTAACACAACAATCTGCACAACCTGAACCACACTTAGCAGGTATGCAGCACAGAGAGGTGAACTGGGGTAGAGATAAGTCACAGAGTACATGGAGCTGTTTTTGCTTGTGGACAGGGGACGGAGAAGTGGGGAGAGTATGGGAAAACCACCCCCTCACAAAAGCAGCTGGAGAGAAAGTGAAAAAGTGGGAACAGCTGCAGGGACTGAACTAAAAAGGGAGAAAGGAGAAAGGAGAGGGTTTAAATTCCATTAAGACCCTATAAACAGGGGGAGCACAGAATCTGAAACTCCGCAGCTCAATACCTAGCAGTGCTCTGGTGGGAAGGGCAAATCCCAGGAACAGAGTGGGGTCCAGGAGTCCTTGGGCCACATGGGGAAAAGTGGTTCTACTGCAGGAAGGACAATAGGTAGAGGATGTGAGGACACCCAGTCACAGCAGACCCCAGAGAACAACCACAATCGCTGGTGCTAGAACAAGGTCATCAAGAGTGAAGCCTGGTGCCAGGTGTGTGTTGTGATTTTCCATAATCCCTGAAACGCTGCTGCTACACGATTGCATGAACTTTTTCTGGTACAGGTTGGCACCCAGCCACAGTCTCTGGACATCGACAGCACCATAGTCCTGTGAATGTTCCTGGGTGCAGCCGGCACCTGGCCATTGCTTGGTGAGACCCTCCCCCAGAGGATCTGAGTGGGTCAAAGCCACAGTCCCTCAGAAGTAAGGGGTCGAGAAACAAGGCCACATCTGAAATAAAGCTCAGGAGGGAGGTGCCACCTGGAAACCTGACGGCTTAGACACAAACAGTGTAAAAGCAGGGAATGGATGGAAGCTGGAGACAAAGGACGGGTGCATAATTGCTGTTGGGGTAGAGTACAGAGTTCCTCCGATACTAGAGACTGGGTAGGTGGAGAATGGTGGGTGATGCCATTTTCACCCTGCTCGTGCATGTGCATACACACCTACAGGTGCCACAACAATCCAGTCCAGTAAGCTAAGCAGTGCCAACTAGTGGAGAATGGAGCTGTTACACTAAGCCCCGCCCAACTGGGCCAACCTCGCTGTCCAGAAACGCCACAAATCTCTCTGCCTGATTAGTTTATGGGCTATAAAGTGCTTCATAGTTTGACTTCTAGGGGAAAATGATATAATATCAATCATATTTCAGTCTGTTCACTAGTCCACCTATTAAATTTTCTTTTCTTCCTTTTCATTTCTTTTCTTTTACTTGAATACAGAAAGAGAAAAAATACTTTTCTTTTCAATTTTTATTGAAAATTTTTTTCTATTTTTTCCTACTAAATTTTTTACTTTTTTGTAAATTTTTCAAATTCTATTTTACTTCCATCATTTCAATTTATTCTATTTCACTGTATTCATATCCTCAATTTTTCAAATGTTCTCCTTTTTTTCTTTTATTTTTTTTCACCCTTTTTTCTATAATCAATCAAACTCCTTTCAATAACCAGACCAAAACACACCTAGGATCAAGCATTATTTATTTGATTCTGTGTGTGTGTGTGTGTGTGTGTGTGTTGTTTTTAATTGTTTTATTTTAATTTTTTTTTACCTTATTAATTCATTTTTATCCTTCAAAATGACAAAATGAAGGCATTCACCCCAAAAGAAAGAGCAGAAATAAACGACACTCAGGGACTTAACACAGATACAAGCAAGATGTCTGAACCAGAATTTAGAATCACGTTAATAAAAATACTAGCTGGGATCAAAAATAGACTAGAATCTCTCTCTACAGAGATAATAGAAGTAAAAGGTAGTCAGGATAAAATAAAAAATGCTATAACTGATCTGCAAACTCGAATGGATGCCATGGTGGCAAGGATGGATGAGGCAAAGCAGCGAATCAGTGATATAGAGGACAAATTTATGGAGAATAATGAAGCAGGAAAAAAAGAGGGAGACTAAAGCAAAAGAGCACAATTTAAGAATAAGAGATATTAGTGACTCATTAAAAAGGAACAACATCAGAATCATAGGGGTCGAGAAGATGAAGAGAGAGAAAAAGGGGTAGATGGGTTATGTCAGCAAATCATGGCAGATAACTTTCCTATCCTGGGGAAAGACACAGACATCAAAATCCAGGAAGCACAGAGGACTCCCACAAGATTCAACAAAAACCGACCATCAACAAGGCACATCACAGTCAAATTCACAAAATACTCAGGCAAGGAAAGAATCATGAAAGGAGCAGGGGGAAAATAAGTGCTTAATCTACAAAGGAAGAAAAATCAGGTTCTCAGCAGACCTATCCACAGAAACTTTGGAGGCCAGAAAGGAGTGGCAGGATCTGTTCAGTGTGCTGAATCAGAAAAACATGCAGCAAAGAATTCTTTATCCAGCAAGGCTGTCATTCAAAATAAAAGGAGAGATTAAAGTTTCCCAGACAAAAATTAAAGGAGTTCATGACCACTAAACAAGCCCTGCAAGAAATTTTAAGGGGGACTCTCTGAGGGGAGAAAAGATGAAAAAAAAAATATCAAAAGCAACAAAGACTAGAAAAGACCAGAGAAAACTGCCAGAAACTCTAATTCTACAAGAAACATAATGGCAATAAACTCATATCTTTCAGTACTCACTCTAAATGTCAATGGACTAAGTGCTCCAATCAAAAGACAGAGGTAAGAGAACGGATAAGAAAATAAAATCTATCTATATGCTGCTTGCAAGAGACCCACTTCAGACCTAAAGACACCTTCAGAGTGAAAGTAAGGGGATGGAAAACCATCTATCATGCTAATAGTCAACAAAAGAAAGCTGGCATAGCCATACTTATATCAGACAATCTAGACTTTAAAATAAAGGTTGCAACAAGAGATGAAGAAGGGCCATATATCATAATTAAGGGGTCTATCCACCAAGAAGACCTAACAATTGTAAACATTTATGCCCCAAATGAGAAAGGACCCAAATATATTAACCAATTAATCACAAACATAAAGAAACTCATTCATAATAATACCATAATAGTAGGGGACTTCAACATCCACTTACAGCAATGGACAGATAATCTAAACAGAAAATCAACAAGGAAACAATGGCTTTGAATGACACACTTGACCAGATGGACTTAACACATATATTCAGAACATTTCATCCTAAAGCAGTAGAATATTCATTCTTCTCCAGTGCACATAGAACGTTCTCCAGGATAGATCACATACTGGGACACAAATCAGCCCTCAACAAGTACAGAAAGATCGAGATCACACTGTGTATATTATCAGACCACAGCGCTATGAAACTTAAAATCAACCACAAGAAAAAATGTGAAAAGATAACAAATACTTGGAGACTAAAGAGCATCCTACTAAAGAATGAATGGCTAACCAAAAAGTTAAAGAGGAAATTACAAAGTACATGGAGGGGCACCCGGATGGCTCAGTCGGTTAAGCATCCAACTTCAGCTCAGGTCACGATCTTGCGGTTTGTCAGCTTGGGCCCTTGTCAGGCTCTGTGTTGATAGCTCAGAGCCTGGAGCCTGTTTCAGATTCTGTGTCTCCCTCTCTCTGCCCCTCCCTTGTATGTGCTCTGTCTCTCTCTGCCTCTCAACAATAAATAAATGTAAAAAAAAATTTTTTTGTTAAGTACATGGAAGCCAATGAAAATGATAACACCACAAACCAAAACCTCTGGGACACAGCAAGAGGATTCATAACAGTGAAGTATATAGCAATCCAGGCCTTCCCAGTAGAAGAAGAGAAATAGTAAAATCAGAGCAGAAATAAACAACATAGAGACCAAAGAAACAATTGAACAGATCAATGAAACCAAGAGTTGGTTTTTTGAAAAAATAAACAAAATTGACAAACCTCTAGCCAGACTGCTCAAAAAGGAGAGAGAGAGCACCCAAATAGACAAAATCATGAATGAAAATGGACTTATTGCAACTAATCCCTCAGAAATGCAAGCAATTATCAGGGAATACTATGAAAAATTATATGCCAACAAATTGGACAACTTAGAAGAAATGGACAAATTCCTAAACACACACTCACTACCAAAATTCACATGGGAAGAAATTGAAAACCTGAACAGACCCATAACGAGTGAAGAAATTGAATCAGTGATCAAATATCTCCCAACAAATAAGAGCCCTGGACGTGATGGCTTCCTTGGGAAATACTACCAGACATTTAAAACAATTGATACCAATTCTTCTCAATCTATTCCAAAAAATAGAAATCGAAGGAAACTTCCAGACTCATTTTATGAAGCCAGGATCACTCTGATTCCCAAGCCAGACAGAGATCCAGCAAAAATAGAGAACTACAAGCCAATATCCTTGATGAATACGGATGCAAAAATCNGAAAGTGGGGAAGAGCATCCAATGGAAAACGACAGCCTCTTTAACAGATGGTGTTGGGAGAACTGGACAGCAACATGCAGAAGAATNAGGACTGATGGGTGTGGGGGGTGAGGGGGAGATGGGCATGGAGGAGGGCACTTGTGGGGATGAGCACTGGGTGTTATATGGAAACCAACTTGACAGTAAACTACTTGTAAAAAAAAATTTTTTTTCACCACAACCAAGTGAGATTTATACCTGGGATGCAGGGCTGGTTCAATATCCACAAAATAATCAATGTAATTCATCACATCAATAAAAGAAAGGACAAAAACCACATGATCTTCTCAATAGATGCAGAGAAAGAATTTGACAAAATACAGCATCCTTTCTTGATACAAAACCCTTAAGAAAGTAGGGATAGAGGGGCGCCTGGGTGGCTTAGTCGGTTAAGCGTCCGACTTTCGCTTGGGTCATGATCTCGCGGTTCGTGGGTTCGAGCCCCGTGTCGGGCTCTGTGCTGACTGCCAGCTCAGAGCCTGGAGCCTGTTTCACAGTCTGTGTCTCCCTCTCTCTCTGACCCTCCCCTGTTCACGCTGTCTCTCTCTCTCTCCTAGAAATAAATAAAAATATTTAAAAAAAAAAAAAAAGAAAGTAGGGATAGAAGGATCATACTCCGAGATCATAAAAGCCATATATGAAAAATCCAACATTACTATCATCCTCAATGGGGAAAACCTGAAAGCTTTCCCCGTAAGGTCAGGAACAAGACAGGGATGTCCAGTCTCGCTACTGTTATTCAACATAGTATTGGAAGTCTTAGCCTCAGCAATCAGACAACACAAAGAAATAAAAGGCACCCAAGTTGGCCAGGTGGAGGTCAAACTTTCACTCTTCCCAGGTGACATGATACTCTATATGTAAAACCCAAAAGATTCCACAAAACAGCTGCTAGAACTGATCCAGGAATTCAGCAAAGTGGCAGGATATAAAATCAATGCACAGAAATCAGTTGCATTCCTATATACTAACAATGAAGCAACAGAAAGAGAAATTAAGGAACCAATCTCATCTATAATTGCACCAAAAATCATAAAAAACCTAGGAATAAATCTAAGCAAAAAGGTGAAAAATCTACATACTTAAAACTATAGAGAGCTTTTGAAATAAATTTAAGAAGACACACAAAAAATGGAAAAATATTCAATGCTCCTGGATAAGAAGAACAAATATTGTTAAAATGTCAATACTACCAAAAGCAATCTACATATTCAATGTAATCCCTACCAAAATAACACCAGCAATCTTCAGAGAGCTAGAACAAACAATCCTAAAATTTGTATGGAACTAGAAAAGATCCAAATAGCCAAAGCAATCTTGAAAAAGAAAACCAAAGCAGTAGCTACGCATCACAATCCCAGACTTCAAGCTGTATTACAAAGCTGTAATCATCAAGACAGTATGATACAGTCACAAAAACAGACACACAGATCAATGGAACAGAATAGAGAACCCAGAAATGGACCCACAAATGCATGGACAACTAATCTTTCATAAAGCAGGAAAGACTATGCAATGGAAAAAAAGTCTCTTCAGCAAATGGTGCTGGGAAAACTAGACAGCGACATGCAGAAAAATGAACCTGGATCACTTTCTTATACCGTACACAAAAATAAACTCAAATGGAGGAAAGACCTAAATGTAAGACAGGAAGCCATCAAAATCTTCGAGAAGAAAGCAGGCAAAAACCTTTTTGATCTTAGCCACAGCAACTTCTTACTCAACACTCTCCAGAGGCAAGAGAAACAAAAGCAAAAATGAACTATTGGCACCTCATGAAAATAAAATGCTTCTGCACAGCGAAGGAAACAATTAGCAAAACTAAAAGGCAAACTACGGAATGGGAGAAGATGTTTGCAAACTACATATGAGATAAAGGGTCAGTATCCAAAATCTATAAAGAACCTATCAAACTCAACACCCAAAAGACAAAAAATCCAGTGAAGAAATGGGCTAAAGACATGAACAGACACTTCTCCAAAGAAGACATCCAGATGGCCAACTGACACATGAAATGATACTCAACATCACTCATCATCAGGGAAACACAAATCAAAAACACAATGAGATACCACTCACACCCATCAGAATGGCTAACATTAACAACTCAGGCAACAAGAGATGTTGGTGAGGATGCAGAGATAAAGGATCTCTTTTGCACTGCTGGTGGGAATGCAAACTGGTGCAGCCACTCTGGAAAAAACTATGGAGATTCCTCAAAAAATTAAAAATAGAACTACCAAATGACCCAGCAATTGCACTACTAGGTATTTATCCAAGGGATACAGATATGCTGTTTCAAAGGGACACATGAACCCCAATATTTATAGCAGCACTATCAACAATAGCCAAAGTATAGTAAGAGCCCAAATGTCCAGTGACAAATGAATGGATAAAGATGTATGGATATATATATGTATATATATATGTATATATACACACACACAATGGAGTATTACTTGGCAATCAAAAAGAATGAAATCTTGCCATTTGCAACAACATGGATGGAACTAGAGAGTATCATGCTAAGCAAAATTAGTCAGAGAAAGACAAATATCATATGTCTTTACTCATATGAGGACTTTAAGATACAAATAGATGAACATAAGGGAAGGGAAGCAAAAATAATATAAAAACAGGGAAAGGGACAAAAACATAAGAGACTCTTAAATATGGAGAACAAACAGAGGGTTGCTAGATGGGGTTGTAGGAGGGAGGATGGGGTAAATGGGTAAGGGGCATTAAGGAATCTACTCCTGAAATCACTGTTGCACCATATGCTAACTTGGATGTAAATTTACAAAATAAATTAAGTAATCTTTGGGTAACTAAGAAGATTCATTAAGAGCCAAATGGGCTGGTACTAGACCCGCTACTTGTTGCCAGTAGATCCTAAGGGGAACAATTTAAAAGGGAAAATGAGGAGCACCCGGGTTCAGTCAATTAAGCTTTAGACTCGATTTCAGCTCAGGTCATGATGTCTGCATTTGTAAGTTTGACTGACAGTGCAGAGCCTGCTTGGGATTCTCTCTCTCCCTCTCTCTACCCCTCCCCAACTTACACTATCTTTCTCTCTCTTCCCCCCCAAAATAAATAAGCTTTTTTAAAACAAAGATAAATATTTTATAAATAAACAAATAGAAGGGAGAATGGAAGAAAGGAACCAATACTACTTGGCATAATAATGTAGTGGACTGACTCGATAGGTAGCATCACACCTTACAAATTATGAGGCAGTTAGGGATTTTTTTTCCCTTCTCCCTATGGGTCTAGACTGCATTGTCTCTGGGAATTCATGTTTTCCATAAAAGGAGTGTGTGTGTGTGTGTGTGTGTGTGTGTGTGTGTGAGAGAGAGAGAGAGAGAGTGAGAGAGAGAGAGAGCATTTGGGAGAAGAAATAGGAGCAACTCAACTCTGTGAGATCTTTGGAAGGAGACCCGTGTCCAGTCTGGATCACAGTGGGAGACATGGGGAACCACAGTCCCCACCCCATCTGACCTCCATCTAGACAGTTCTATCGTGTTCAGGTCTATGATCGCATCTTCCATGGTGGGGTGAAGAGAAATAGTTCCTAGAAAGGCATGGGGTTTCCCAAACAAGACCTGGAGAAACGCACAAGGAGGGAAGTCAGAAGAAGGAACTACGTGAAACAGGAATGAGTCTGAGGGGCACACCCATACAAGAATCCCATCAGTTTCCTTGCCTCTTCCAGCTTCTGGTGGCTATCAACATCCCCTTGCTTAAAGCCACATCCCCCAATCTCTGCCTCCCTCTTCACACCCCCTTCTCCTATATGGGCATAATCTCCTTTAGCCTCTCTCTTAAAAGGACACTTGACTGGATTGAAGGCCTACCTGGATAATCCAGGATAATCTCTTTATGTCAAGGTCTTTAATCTAATCACACCTGCAAAGACCTTTTTCTTTATGAGGTAACATTTACTGGTTCTAGGGATTAGGATGTAATATCTTTGTGTGCCTGTTTTTCAGCTTACTACATCCTTCACTCTCTTATGAAGGATTTCATTTCTTGCATTTCTTCCTCTTAGATCCTCTAAAAGGTTATATTTATCCCACAGGTTTACACTTTCAACTCCTACCTTTTAATTTCCCTTTTTAATGTTTATTTGGGGGAGAGGAGAGGAGCAGGGGTAGAGAGAGAGAGGGACAGAGGATCTGAAGTGAACTCCACACTGACAGCAGAAAGCCTGATGTGGGGCTCAAACTCACAAACCATGAGATCATGACCTGAGCTGAAGTTGGACACTTAACCAACTGAGATACCCAGGTGCCCCCCTTTTAATTTCCTTTCAGTGTCCCCCAACTTTCCAGCAAAGAAAGTCAAGTACACTCATATACCCCTCTGTGATGTGCTGGCAATAGGGAGGGGAACAAGAGAAAATGGCAGAAAATGGGAAGGATGACTCATCTGTATCAAACTCTCTGCTTGTCCCTGTGCAGAGAAACAGCAGCCTTTCAATGAGATGTGTTTGAGAGCCCCAGGAAGTGACCAGCAGCCACGCGGGAGGGGGATGTTCATGGCAGACTTGAAAGCAATGGAGAAAAGCATAAGATGCTAAATTATTTTCCAAGTTGATAGCCCAATAGGTGCTGCAAACAAAAGGTGCCAATTTCCCACCCTGTTCTTGAGCAAGCTCACCCTGAGAAGGCAGTACAGGTAAATCCTTATGTTGTAAGGTCTCCTGGATGGCCTAATAAAGATTTTACCCCAGGACTTAAATGCTTTAATAATAATCTTACTTCCACCCTCTTTCACCCTTTCCCAGTTTTTACCCCCACACTTCTTTCCTGTCCCCCTCTGCCTCTCTCTCTCTCACACACAAACACACACACACACACCCCACAGCTCCTTGTCTCCTGGCAACAACAGTTGACTCAAACAAGGCTATCCAAAATCATTACCCACTTCTGCTTTTCTCACCACCACCATTATGAGCGTCACTCAATACCAAAAGAAAAAAAAAATAGCATGATTCCACACAATACATGACCATGGAAAATGACAGATTGAGATATAGTGCATTGCGTGTGCCGCCAATGGTGATATTGTTAAAGTAAATTCATCATCCTGACATGTTCATGATACTCCGACACTGCTGTCTTATTCCTTCGCAAGCTGCCTCAGTGCGCAGCTCAGAACCGCACACTGCGCAGAGCAGAGCAGCGTCACCCCTTACATCTCACCTAAATGCTGTGCCGCAGGCCGCTACGTGCCCAACACCGCCCAGGTGAGGGAAATAAAGAGCGTAAGGACAAGGGCAAGCAGGTGTTGGCACCTGATTGAAATGGAAGCTAAATGGCTTTTCTCATCTGGGCTTTCCTGAGTAGGTGCTCCTGAGCAAGCCCATCTGCATCAGCTTTGCAAAAACTGATGAATAGACTAGTCATAAAAAACTATTTGAAGCAGAGGAGATTTTTCCCAAATGATGCAATTACTAGTAGACAAGAAGGGCTCTCACCCCGTCAACACTGATGAGTTCACAGTCCACAGTGAGCTAGGGAAATCCAATGTCAACAGAAGCCATACCTCCTTATCCCTGTACTTCCACCCTGCACGTCTCCCAACCCTCACCAAATCCAAAACAAAATAAAACAAACCCAGGGGCGCCTGAGTGGCTCAGTCGGCTGAGCGTCTGACTGCGGCTCAGATTCGTGGGTTCAAGCCCCACATCGGGCTCTGTTGCTGGCTGATAGCTCAGAGCCTGGAGCCTGCTTCAGATTCTGTGTCTCCCTCTCTCTCTCTCTGCCTCTTCCCCACTCACACTCTATCCCTCTCTCAAAAAATAAACATTATAAAAAAATTTTTAAACAAACCCACAAGTGACAACCACAAGATATGAGAGCGTACTTGGCAATGAGCAAAACCCATTGCCTTACTTCCAATAAGTGAGCAGGGAATGAAGGAGGGAAGGGAAAGAAGTCCCCAAAGGTATGAGGACGAGCTAGTTACCGCTGGGGGTGACTGGGGCCTGAACCCAGGGGAAAACAGGGAAACGGTATAAAATACACATTCCCAGGTCATCCAACTGGAAAAGCAGCACTGGGGTATTTATCCCCAAACACCCACCAGCCATTGGCTGAAGGCTGCTCTCTAGAATAGTGAGTTCCTGGGCATTTCTGGCCCAGCATTTCTGGTCATTTTTGGACATGTTACTAATTCCAGCCCAGTCGGTATGGGACAGCATTACCCCACGACACGCCCCCTGGGAACTGCGGATAAAGTTAGCGATGTGCACAGTCACTAACACCAAACCCTGAAACCGTGTCACAGAAGAAAAAAGTCACTGCCAAAAACAAAACCAAAGTACTGTGCTTCGACTCAATGTCCAAAAGAGGACTTCACTCCTGGCACAGGACTATAGCTCTAGGTAGCTCGCTATGCACTTTGCACACTAAAGGAAATGCTCATAGTGACTGTACCCACTGGTTTTCTTGCGTGACAGCAAGTGCACAGGCTTTTTCCCATGTCTCTCGAGCAGCTCCATTCTCAGCGAACCAAGTAAGCATTGGCTTCAAGGGAAGTTGTGAAGGAGATGAGGTTTCTTTAATATTCTCAGCCTCCTGCCTCTGGTTCTTTCCTCCTCTCCTGGGGGCCCTTGGGCACCCAGACCCTGTCAAAACCAGCTGTCAGGAAAGGTTCTGATATGAGTCATTTACACCTAAGTGTAAGTGTAACTTTTATTCATTCAACAAATATTTAATAATCCACGTATTTAGGGCCTGACACTGTGCTGGAAGCTAAATCTAAATCTAAATATAACTCACAGTCCTTGTCTATACAGCATGATAAGTCCCAGGATTAAGATATGCAGAATGGTATGAGAGCCTTAGGAGTGGCTGCTATGAAGTGTTTCTTAATGACTCAAAGCCTTTGTCCCTTGTTAAATGCATTTCAAGCATCAGTGAGTAGCCAGAAAGGAGTGGAGAAAGGAAGGAAGGCTCTTGCCTCAAATTCCTGAATCCCATGTTGTTGCTATAGAGAATTCAGGCATTTGGGTGGTTTTCTATTCCAACCTACATATAGAGCTGGCCTGTCTCCATGGCCTGCAGAACAAATTGAAAACTGAGCAGCAAGTAGCAATGTGTGCATCTGTTCCGAAATCCTGCTGTGCATAAAGGATGTTTTTTAATTTGCTTGCACATTCCAGGAAAAAAAAAAGAGATTTCCTATTTATAGATGAATTCAACATTTGGATAATAATGCTTTTTTAGCATATTATTCAGTGTGGATTTCCTCTGTGTTTCTGGCTACACCTGTTTTAGTCCCTCATCCCTACATCTTACTTTAAGGTATCAGAGGCAGAGCCCTCAGAAAAGTTGCTATCTCACATTTCTTCATCTGTAAAAGGAAGCTGATAATTCCTCACAAAGAAGTTGGGAGGATTAAATAAAATAATGTAAACCACTTAGAAACTAATGTCTGACATGGAGAAAGTAATCAGTAATAGAGTTTAGGAAAGCAGGTTTAGGAGTTCATTTCTCCCAACAAGCTCCAAGCTTGTCTGAGAGATTATAATTAAATCTTAGGCTGTGCTTAATAAGAATAGTTATCAAACACTTACTAATTTCAATAAGCAGGACATCATCAGAGCCTAAGAGCTGCCATATTGGGTTGTACTCCTCCAATACAACTAAGCAGAGGATCCCAGACCTTTAGTTTACACTCCACCCGTCCTTCCCCACCCCCAACAATACTCATCCAACAAACACATCTTAATTCGATAATGTTTGTATGTCTGGGCACCTGGATGGCTCAGTCAGTTAAGCATCTGACTTTAGCTCAGGTCATGATCTCGCAGTCTGTGGGTTCGAGCCTTGTGTCAGACTCTGTGCCTGGAGCCTGCTTTGGATTCTGTGTCTTCCTCTTTCTCTGCCCCTCCCCTGCTCATGCTCGCTTGCTCTCTCTCTCTCTCTCTCTCTCTCTCTCTCAAACCGAAAAAAACCTTAAAAATATTTTAAATAATAAAGTTTATATGTCCTAAACAATATGAATGTGCTCCTTTTCTTTGGCATAACTTGCAATGTCAGAATTATCTCCCAAACCAGGGGCCAGTAAAGCTCCACAAATGTCCAGATAGGAAACATTTCTAGGCTTTATGAGCCAAGAAACAATGTCCTTAATTCTTAGGCAATTGTTCTAGTAGAAAGGTTAACAGTCTTTTCAAATTTACATTTAAAAAGGTAAAAACCACTATAGCTCAAGGACTGGAACCAGCCATAGCGCTGTAATTTGTCAACCCTTGTTCTAAAAAGATGAAACCAAGAGCTTCAGCTGTGGCACTGCTTTATAAATTTCAATATGAATGAGAATGTAGTGCCTACCTAATAGACATCCTCATTAAACAGACGAGGAAGTGTTCGGTACAGTCCCTCACCTACAGAAGAAATAGTCTGTGAATCCTAATGTGGCCCTAAGCCTCAAAACATACCCATTTACACTGAAAATGACCCATCTACTATTGCCTCAAATTCTTCCTTTCAAGCTTCTTCTTTTTGCATTAAATAGATTCATTTTTTAAGAAACCACTTAGAGGAGTAGTACCTTAAGTCACTAAAACGTTAACAATAATTTGTTTTTCCAAATGACTTTTTCTTCATGTGGGAATTTCGAATGATTTATGAAGGAAAGAAAGAATAGCAAAAGAAATGAGACTAAACTGTTGTGCCCGAATCGCGAATCCCCTGAGACCTCCAAGGAGCCGACACCAACGCAAGTACATAAGGGTCTTTATTACAAGCTCGAGCAGGGGCTCACCCGCCTACCAGCGCGGCGGCAGCAAGGAGAAGCCCCGAACAATAGCGAGCAGGGTTTTTATGGGGTAATGGACGGGGGTGTTAGAGTGCACGCGTTGTACGTATTGCATCATCACATAAGCACCAATCATAATTGTACAACACCCAGGGTAATAGTTTTGACCATTCAGTATCCGTGAGGCGTCCGTTACTTTTGGCGGGACCCAATCATGACCTTTGAGAATCCTTTGAAAATGACCAATTATAAGGTGAGCTCAAAGGGCCTACCTGGGGTTTAGGCAAGCAGTGAGTGATTGGCTAGTTTGTACAGAGTAACTACCTGCAGTTCCCAGCCCTGACTCAGACCACAGGAATGTTACACATTTCTTTTGATTGGCTGATTCGAGGGTGGTTTCAGCAGAAGCTTTTCCTGGAATTAGGGCTACGTGCAGCCCGAGGTTGCTCTTATGGAGGACTTAATTTCAGGCTCTTCAAAACAAGAGTGGTCCTCAAAGAAATTTGGAATCTGTCTCCTAATTCCAGATCAATTCTTTTTAAAAAGATTAGAGATGGGACAGTGTTATTCTGATGCGTTTGCATTCTTCACCTAGTTTCCATGCTAGAAATAAAATAAGCTAGTGGTAGCAAATACAGACTCTGGAAGCTGAGTCTGGTTCTCACCAGCTGTATATCCTTGGGCAAGTCATTTAACTTAATGAGCCTCAGTTTAATTATCTAAAAAAATGAGAATGATAATAGGATCTATCAGAGTGTCGAGGTGAGGATTAAATGAGATGAATATATGAAGAACACTTAGAATAGTATTGGCACATAGAAGATTCACAATAAGTGATAGAAATGACTGTTTGAATATTTCTCAAGTGTCAGTGCAAAGAACAAATGTAGAACTTGTTAGAAATCCATACTCCCACCCCTAACGATTTTAACTTAGAAGTTCTGATTTGAGGGAGGGAGGGAGGAAGCTGTAGTTTAACAAGAATGTCAGGTGATTCTAATGTCAGTGATGCAGACCACGCTTAAAAAAATAACATCCTACAAACCTCAACAATAGTGTAAGGAATTGAAATAGTGTTTACATGAGAGCAGTGTAATGTGAGGGGATGCAAGGGTAATGATCGGGGGAGTTCAAGACGACTGAAGAGGTGCAGGTAATGGTCTACGTCTTGGCCCAGGTGTTGGTTACACAAGTATGTTCACCTTGTGATGATTTACCAAGATACACACTTACAATATATCTGCCTCTCTGCATGTAAGTATTTTCTTCAGTAAAAAGGTAAAAAAAAAATGCCAAAGCTAGAAACAACGTAATAAAACCAGTGCCCTATATCAGCAGTTCTCATCCCTGATTGAATAATAAACTCAGTTGGAGAGTATTTAACAAACATCAACCCTAGTTCTCAGAAATTCTGATTTAATTGATCTAGAGTAAGGACCCAGCCATTAGTACATTTTTAAAGATTATTTATTTATTTTGAGAGAGAGAGAGAGAGGGAGAGAGGAAATCCCAAGCAGGCTCTGCGCTGACAGCTCAGGCTGCATCTCACGAACTGCGAGATCATGACATGAGCCAAAATCAGGAGTCAGACGCTTAACCAATTGAGCCACCCAGGCGCCCACCATTAGTACATTTTAGAAGCCCCTCAGATGAGTATATTTTTTGCAGCCATAGTTGAAAATCCATGCCCTTACACCAATGTTCTCAAACCCTAGCATGCATGAGTCTCACTTGAGGGCTTGTTAAAACAGGGGCGCCTGGGTGGCTTAGTCGGTTAAGCGTCCGACGTTCGCTTAGGTCATGATCTCACGGTTCGTGGGTTCGAGCCCCGCGTCAGGCTCTGTGCTGACTGCCAGCTCAGAGCCTGGAGCCTGTTTCAGTCTGTGACTCCCTCTCTCTCTGACCCTCCCCTGCTCACGCTGTCTCTCTCTCTCTCTCTCTCCTAGAAAAAAATAAAAAATATTTAAAAAACAAAAAAACAATGACTGGGCCCCCCTTCCAGAGCTTCTGATCCAATGGGGGCCAGGTTGGGGGCCCAAGAATTTGCATTTCTAAGCTATGAAGAAATGCTGATTCTGCTGGTCTTGGCCTCTGCTGACTTCTTATTAAGGTTAAACCTCTGGCATCAAATTCTTCTTGTCCTCATTTACCTACTATTCTTCCATCAATAAAAAGTTAATGTTCCTCAGATATTAAAAATCTATAACCCAGGAATTAGACTGTTATAGTTATGAAATATAGATAGTTCTGACATTGGAACCTTTGGTCATATCAGAAAGCATGTTCTTTCATTGAAATGTCCACATATTCTTTAAACAAACATTTCCTGAGTCCCTACGATGCACGAGACACAGAGCTGCGTGTAGCTCTTGCTTTCAAGAAGTCCTCAAACTAGAGCAGAACCCCTGAGTCTCATATATAAAGGAATGAGTACTCATGCTCATTTTTGATTGCAAGATTGCTTTCTGGATTAATATTTGGAGTGGTTCTCCTTTCTGTAAATGGACACCAGAAGAACCTGGAGGTCCTTGGCAAAGGGCTATGGTACTCTCCAAAGAAGGGTATGCACGCCTCCATTTAAATCTAAGCAATGTTGGGGCACCTGGGTGGCCTTAGTCGGTTAAGCATCCGACTTCAGCTCAGGTCATGATTTCACGGTTCGTGGGTTCGAGCCTGCATCTGGCTTTGTGCCTGACAGCTAGTTCAGAGCCTGGAGCCTGTTTCAGATTCTGTGTCTCCCTCTCACTCTGACCCTCACCTGCTCATGCTGCCTCTCTCTCTCTCTCTCTCTCTCTCTCCTTTTCTCTTTCTCTCTCTCTCTCAGAAATAAATTTTTTAAAAAAGCAATAAATCTAAACAATGTTTTTCTTGTATATTTTTAAGTGGTCCCAACACATTTACCCTGGACAACTGGTAAGAACTTTATCTTTTACCAGAGAGAGAGAGAGATTCCTTTGTGACAAATCTAATGACAACCTTAGAGATTTACAGTTATAGCCTCAGATAATACAATGCAGATTATCCTCAATAGCATCAGAAGCATAACCCTTGGATCACCATTCAAAACTCATTTACTCGCAAGGACTTTGCTCTGCTTATTTTCATTCCCCCATGCCTTTTGTTTACATTACTTAAATTCTATTGGGAACAAAGGCCTTGATATCAGACTGCAGAGCCCATGTAAAATGTCTATGCTATTGTATTTGTCAGCTCTCAAGGCATGTAGAATAATTGAAGTCCATTTGTAAAGCTTTCTATAGCTCACTAGCAGGAATATAAACTGACAACTTCAACAAAAACCTGAGGAAGGAAAATTCTTATGAAATTATATTCACAATGAATTTTTCTACATTTCTAAAGACTTTTCTGTAAAACAGAAAGCTTTGGTTTAGTGTCAGTTAATACCATGGCAATAAAACAAATCATCTATTATCCTTGATGGCTACAATCTTAATTTTAGAGAAACACTTGCTCTACTTTATACTTTGCATCTCACTATCTCTTTTAACAGAATTAATGCTACATGAAATCCTATGTGACCGGCACCCACCTTTATGAATTAAATGGTATTTCAGCAGAACTAAATCCAACAATATGTAAAAAGAGTAAAATGCCATAATCAAATGGCATGCCAGAAATGGTTTTTGTTTGTCCCAGAAATTAAAGGTTTAACATTAGAAAACCAATCACTGTAATTCACTATATCAGCAAAAAAATAAGTGGGTACAATATACTATCTCATAAAATGCAGGAAAAGCATTTGACAAAACTCAAAATCCACTCATGTTAAACTCTCAGCAAGCTAGGAATAGAAAACAGAACGTCTTTAGCTGATAGAGAAAAACCTACACTTAGCACACTTACTGGTGAAAACCTGAGTGCTTTCCCTTTCAAATCAGAAATAAGAAGTCCTTCTCTCACTGCTTATTAAACATCTTGCTAAAAGTCCTAGCCAATGCAATAAGTTTAAAAAAAAAAAAAAAAAAGGGGCGCCTGGGTGGCTCAGTCAGTTAAGCATCTAACTTCAGCTCAGGTCATGATCTCACAGTTCATGGGTTCAAAGCCCAGCATCGGGCTCTGTGCTGACAGCTCAGAGCCTGGAGCCTGTTTCAGATTCTGTGTCTCCCTCTCTCTCTGACCCTCCTCTGCTCACGTTGTCTCTCTCTCTCTCCCAGAAATAAATAAAACATTAAGAAAAACCAAAATCTCTCTCTCTTTAAAAAAACAAAAGGAAATAAAAGGCATACAGATTGGGAAAAAAACTGCTGTTATTAGTAGACAAAATATGCTCATATACATAGATAATCCTGAGGAACCTAGACAAAAGCTACTACAAATAATAAGTGAATTTAGGATGGTAGCAGGATACAATGGCAATACTAAAAAATCAATTGTATTTCCGTATTATAGAAATAAGCAATTAGAAATTAAAGGTAAAAAGCAATATCATTGGGGTGCCGGGTGGCTCAGTTGGTTAAGCCTCCGACTTTGGCTCAGGTCATGATCTCACAATTTGTGGGTTCGAGCCCTACATCGGGCTCTGTGCTGACACCTCAGAGCCTGGTGTCTGCTTCGGATTCTGTGTCTCCTTCTCTCTCTGCATGGAATGTCAAAAAGCATATATAAAGATACTCCACATCTTTAGTCACAAAGGAAATGCAATTTACACCACAATGAGATACCACTTTCCTACTCAAATGTCTTAAAATTTTTAAAAACTGACAATATTAAATATAAGTAAGGATGTGGAACAGCTGGAACCCTCAGACATTGCTGGTAGAAATGTAAAACAGTATAGCCACTTTGATAAGCTCTTTGACAATTTCTTAGGAAGTTTAACATACACTGACCATGTGACTCAGGAATTCCTCTCCCAAATACCTCCAAAAGAAAATACATGTACACACTCATTTTTTAAAAACTGTTACATGGATGTTTATAGAAGCTTTATTCATAATATCCCAAAACTTAAAACAACCCAAATGCAGTTTAAAAACAAAAAAACCGTTCCATGCAACAACATAGCTGAATCTCTAAAACACTATCCTGAAGAGAAAAAAACAAAAAACCCAAAACCTAATCTAATGTAAAGAGTGCCCTGTAGGGGCGCCTGGGTGGCTTAGTCGGTTAAGCGTCCGACTTTTGCTTAGGTCATGATCTCGTGGTTCGTGGGTTCAAGCCCCGTGTCGGGCTCTGTGCTGACTGCCAGCTCAGAGCCTGGAGCCTATTTCAGAGTCTGTATCTCCCTCTCTCTCTGACCCTCCCCTGCTCACGCTGTCTCTCTCTCCTAGAAATAAATAAAAATATTAAAAAAAAAAAGAGTGCCTACTGTGTAAGTGCATTCTCATGAAAGTCAACAGTGGACAAACTTACTTTAGAAAGCAGATCAGTTGTTGCCTAAGAACTGCAAAGAGGAGATGGGACTGATTGGGAAGGAACACATGGGGACCATTCGGGCAGATGGTGATGCTATATTTTGATTGTGTATACATTTGTCAAAACTCATGGAAGCTTTGCATCTTATATAAATTATACTTCAATAAAGTTATTTTTCCAATGAAATTACTTTTAAATTAAGAAGATAGCACTTCTTACATCTCCAAACACATTTGACACTGTTGGTGTAAAGAGGCAATGAACATGAAGCACCAAATAAGAAGAGGTACCACTGGTTGTTTACTGTGCGCCAGAATCGATGCTCAGCGTTTTAAAAGTATTTCCTAGTAAAACCCATGGCTTGAAGATTATCTCTGTTGCCACTTTACACATGAGGAAAATGAGACTTAGAAAAGTCAACAGTTACTAAGTGGTGTGGAAAGTCAGATCCGCCTATCTCCAAAGTCTCCCTTGCTCTCAGAATCTGCACCATGCTTTCTCCCAAAGGAGAAGGACATTGTGCCTTCTGCGGAGGCTCAAGGGTCATTACAACAAAATGCTCTAAACAAGATGCCAACAAAGACGAAAATAAGTGGATCTGTCACCTGGGCACAACAAGAATACAGTAAGAAATCATCAAGAAGCTTTTCAGGGATCACTATCGTCAACAGGCCACCAAGTCTGAACTGATGGAGCAGCAAATGTCATTGCAGCAGGAAAATCCCCAATCCAAATATACATTGATCTCAAAAGTACAAAGGTCCTTGTTATTATTCTTATTTGAGGAGGGAAATTAACTTATAAAGACAGACAGACATTTGCAAGGAATAAAAATATATATCCTATTTTCTCACACTTTTCCTGTCTCATTTACCAGAATGCTTATGTTCCTAGCTCATGCCATTTTACAAGTGAAATCTTTGAAATTTTAAGGAACAGAGAGTGTCATATTAAATAAATAGATCCATGGGGCACCTGAGTAGCTTACTTGGTTAAGGGTGATCTCGGCTCTTGATCTCAGCTCAGGTCATGATCTCACGGTTTGAGCCCCACATCGGGCTCTGTGCTGAGAGCACAGAGCTTGCTTGGAATTCTGTCTCTACCACTTTCTGCCCCTCCCCCTGTGCTCTCTCTCTCAAAATAAATAAATAAACTTAAATAGATAAATAAATCCAGCTCCAAAATGTAAAAACTGAAAAACAGCCTAATTAATTCTAGAAAAGCAAATTTAGCTCTGGTGCCAAAACTTTACAAAAATTGCACAATATTTTTTAAAGGAAAAGAGGAAAAGAAGGGAAGGAGAAAAGGAAGAGGACTTATGAAATTTTTCAGTTAAGAGTATGAGTGAAATTATAACTAAAATATTTGCAAATAGAATTCAACAAAATATCTTCTAAGGTAACCAAATAGAACTAAACAGGGAAAGTAAGAATGGCCCAGTGGTGAGAAATTTATTAATAGAATATGCTATAATAGAAAACGAAACAAGAAAATTCATAAGACAATTCTTCATATAATCATTTGCCGCAACTTATCATCTATTTTTTACCCTGGTATATGAATAATTGAAAGTTACTGAAATTCTTTCTTTGAGTAAGAAAGAATGTCAATTTATATAAAGGATCAAACATACATTTATAACATCATTACTTCAACAAATAAAAATCACCAGATGCCAAAAAGGCATTTGATGAAATTAACCTCCATTCCTGATTTCATCAATAGCTTAAAAGGTAATTTTGAAATTAAATAGACCTGGGGCAAATAACACCACTATTGACCTCATGTGTACATAGCATGGTATCTGGTACATGATAAGCACCCAGCAAATAGAAGTTATTTTTTATATCAAACCAACAACCAGCCTCATGCTTAATGAAGAAACTCTATAGGCATAATATTAAAATTAAGCACAAAACAAGGAAGCTTTCTATCACCTATATTTCACACTATTTATATTAAAAAAAAATCATTAAAAATGCAAGAATGAAAAAGACAAAATTATCATTATTTGAAGGTATGTGACTACTCTGATAGCCTAAGAGAAAATTCTCAAAACTAGTAGAACTAAGAAAAAAGCTTAGGGGGGCGCCTGGGTGGCTCAGTCTGTTAAGCATCTGACTTTGTCTCAGGTCACTGTCTTGTGGTTTGTGGGTTCAAGTCCCACGTGGGGCTCTGCACTGACAGCTTGGAGCCTGGAACCTGCTTCTGATTCTGTGTTTCCCTCTTTCTCTGTCCCTCCCCTGATCGTGTTCTGTCTCTCTCTCAAAAATAAATAAACATTAAAAAATGTTTTAAAGAAACAGCTTAGAAAAATGGCCAGATATAAATATTTCTTTAAATAAACAGCATTCCTATGTATTCCATTAGATAATATAACTTCAAAATACATTTTGTTTACTATAAAAATAACAAAAGCCAAAAGGGGAAAGTTTCCATGAGAAATATGCATAGTATGAAAAAACACAAATCTTTATTTATAGAACAAGATTTAAATAATAAGAATGGGAAAATTATTGTAAAAATATCAAAACTTCAAAAATCTGTGTTTCTATTTAAAATTCCAACAGAATTGTGGAGGAGACTTTAAATATTCTAAAATTCATCAGAAAGAGCAAGTAGGTAAGAATATCAAATAAACAGGTATAAAAGAAATGTTATTAATAAGTTACTGAGCTTAATACATGTGAGCGCTCAAAAAACATGTGCTGAATCAACTCTAAAATTAAGGCAGTTAAAATCATGTAATACATAAGCAAATATGTAAAATGCACTCATACCCAGATTTTTTTTTTTAATTCAGATTTATTAGGCCTTACCTAACTTTTGGTACCAATTTTTGGTACCTAAAAGTTGAAAGTATAATATTGGAGTTATCATAAAACAGCAGAGAGGGGAAGAATTATCTAATAAGTGTCAAGAAAATGAGATTTAAAAAACTGAAAAACAAACCAATAGAGAACTTCCTTTCTTTCCATAACTAAAATAAAGTCCAGATGGATCAAAAAGTGAAGCAGTTAAAACTCATAGCAGAGAAAAGCTATAAAACCTCTGGAGGAAAAAGGAATTCCTAAGCTTAAAAGCAATAGAAGAAACAAAAGATCAATACCCAAAACTTGGAAAATTTCTCCATAAAAAACTTCTGCATAAAAAATTTCAAACTTAAAAAGCATACACTGAGGGAAAAAATTAGTTTATGTAGTAGACAGATGATTATTCTCATTACAATTTATAGGGCTGATATATACAACAAAGGGAAACTCACAACTCTGATAGCCTAAAAATATAAAAAGACAATCCACAAAAGAAAATACAACTAATAAACTAACTTGGGGAAATGTTCCAACAGAAATTAAAGAAATGCAAAATAAAATCACAGGGAAGTGCTCTTTTTCTCATAACATTAGCAAGTTCTTTGTTGAATGGTAATTCTCTGTTCTGGCACTGGCATTGTGAACCTGGTATTTTTATACCAGGTTTAAATCTTTCAGCCTTGTTGAAGATGTAAATTGGCATTACCATTTTAAAAGTAATTTGAAAATATTTTTCAAAGGCCTTAAGTTCATTCATACCTTTGATCCCATAATTCCATTTTGAAAAATTTATCTAAAAGAAATAAATATGGGAAAAGCTTTATGTGTGAAGATATTCACTAGAGTATTACTTATAATAGCTAAAAATAGAAGAAAAATCTTAAATATCCAATGATAATGAAAAACCTTAGTAAACTAAAAACCTAAGTAAATTATACCCAGTAAATGGAATAATAAGTAGGTGTTTCAAATGACAGATAAAACTATTAAACACCTTATCTCTGGGAAGTAAAATTATAAAGAATTTTTATTTTGTACTTAATGCATTTCTTAAGGTTTCAATTTGTTATTTCTTTCATATTATCATGAGAAAAGGGATATGAAGATATTTCCATTTTGAAAAAACATAGTTGAAATGATGGGTTACAGAGATTATAATAATAACATGGAAGCATGTTCATTATCCTTGGGGAAAGAAAGATAGGGAATGAAATTCCCATACATGCTAATGGTGGGTGTGTTTACTGATGAGAATAGGGATGATTTTTTTGCCTGTTTTTCAAATTATATTTATTCAACAAACATTTACTGAGATCCAAAGTTAAATGTCTTGAACTATGACAAAGATGTAAAAGGCATTTCCATGCTATTTATCAATATACCTGAGTTATTTTTATAATATTCAGGATAGAGCTTTTCTCCATGCAAAAGAATTCTCAGGGAAAATAGTATAATGCATCACAAAATGGTCCACTAAGGGGTTATTATTACACAAGTTTCCATGGCATAAAGTTAAAATATCCATTTTCAAACACATATAAGAAAATACTATTAATATTTTGTTTTACAATAACAACTTCCAAACTTCCAAACATCCAACCACTCTTCAAATATGAGAAAAGAGACACAGAAATTTCTTTCCTATTTCCTCAGATCCCTGAGATTATTTAACCACCTGCTTCAAACACAGAAATTAAGAGTGAAGTTTATAGCGCATTCAGTAAAAAGTTCTTAGTAACCCCTAACGTGAGTTTAAACATACCCAGAAATTTCAATAAAATTTACCAAATTAGATTTTGCATAAAAATGTGAAAATATAATTAATAGCTTTATGTTGATTACATGTTAACATGATAGAATTTCAGAGATATTTGGTTAATTTAATGTAGTATTAAAATTTTTAAGACCTATGACAGGTAATTTTCTAAATACCATTTCTAAAAAACTTAAAGAGATCAAAGACAAAAAATATGGACCAGATTAATGTCTACCAAACTTGGAAGCATTTTCTTCAGTTATCTTTCATATCATCCTTTTATTTGTTAAATCCACTAATTCATAGAAAGCACTTAAGATAGTGCCTAGCTTATAGTGATTACAAATGTTGAATGTTATTTTTAACAACATAAGAAATATTTTTAAGCAACTACCATGTGCCTGGCACGATACTAACCACAATGCAAGCAGAGTTAGGTCTCTGAAGAAAACATAACTTTGAAGAACAGGAAATCCTGGCCAATTACATCTCCTTAATAACAAAATAGCAGCAGGATATCCACACAGCTGAAGAGAAAAGAGAAATTATGTCTTTCCTTTGGTGTCCTAAAAACAGTAGATTCTTGATGGGGTTATTCAACTGTCCACAGTCAAAGCAAAAAAAGGTAGCCAAGAGACAAATATGTGAAAGCCAAGGTGGTAACAGAAAAGGGTGGTGAAATCTCTGGAAATAATAGGAGGGGTTCCTTAGATGAAAGATGAGGGGCAGTGATAGCAGAGTTGACATTGTGTCTGCATGGACCCTCCTCCTTTAAATCTCCTCCTACAACTGTCTCCTCAATGTCACATGCTAATGGCTGAGTGACTTCTCATAGCAAGGGACATGGCATTCTCCAAAACCCAAAAGAAAAGGAGTATGAAGAAATCACTTAGAAACAGCTACTGGAGGGGCGCCTGGGTGGCTCAGTTGGTTAGGCATCCAACTTTGGCTAAGGCCATGATCTCATAGCTCATGGGTTTGAGACTCGTGTCAGGCCCCATTCTGACACTCAGAGCCTGGAGCCTGCTTTGGATTCTGTGTCTCCTCCTTTCTCTGACCCTCCCCCAATCACGCTCTGTATCTCTCTCTCTCTCTCTCAAATATAAATAAACATTTTTTAAAAATTCTTTTAAAGAAACAGCTGCTGGAATTAAACAAAGGTCAGCTTTGCTAACGCGAACTATGTCAAATGTCACAGAAAAATAAACACAAATCATAGTTAGAATCCATTTTCTGGGAAAGAGGTCTAGAGTCAAGTTCAACACCTTAGCCAATGATAAACAAAGAGCTTCCACACTTCTTCCAAAAAAAAAAAAACTTCCAATAAGGTAAATGCAGAAGTGCTTAACTGATAAATAAGAGAAGCAAACATTATGATAAACACCACAGGAGGTAGATTTGTATTTTGACAGGTAACAGGAATAGAATCCAAAACTCTAAACAGTACTATTAAAGATACTTAAACAATTTGTGTCAGTTTCACTATTCCCTTGCTTTATTACCACATTGCTGGTTGATTAGAGGACTATTATAAATGTTTTTTCACCCAGTAAATTTCTAGACATTTAATCGCTGTAAAACATATATTTCCCCAATATGTAATCTAATTAAGGTGAGGAAGGCAATAAAGATAAAACCATTTCATGAGCAGCCTGAAAAGTGAAGTAGGCCCAAACCCCCCAAAGGTGTTATTTTTTTTTAAATGTTTTTATTTATTTCTGAAAGAGAGAGAGACAGCATGAGCAGGGGAGAGTCAGAGAGAGAGGGAGACACTGAAGTAGGCTCCAGGCTCTGAGCTACCTGTCAACACAGAGCCTGACATGGGACTCGAACCCACGAACCATGAGATCATGACCTGAGCCGAAGTCGGATGCTTAACCAACTGAGCCACCCAGGTGCCCTCCCAAAGGTGTTCTTAATGTCGTTGGCTACAGCAATGAACAGTGCCTTTCTCAGAAAGGGGAAGGATTCTCTCTTTTGCTTCCTTAGAAAGATTTCTGAAGCCACAGCCTTGGATTTATTTCTCTGGTAAATGTTATAAATAAAACATTAATCATTATTAAACCTGCCTGGAAAAAAGAATGCTCTGCTGGAGACCAATCCACATTTTCTGGGTCCAATTCAAAAGTTGTTACACTTGAAGAAAATGCTTTGTTCCTTTCACTGAGGTTTTTCTGACTCGGGTAAAAGCCCCAAAGGATTATCAAGGCTGGAAAACACCTTGAATATCATGACCACAGCCAAAGACTTGAGTAAAATGAATCTTGTCTTCAGCTGCCAGAGGAAAGAATCTTGTATTATTTGGCCTGTGTTTGCCTTAGCTTCTTAGATGCAAATGCTTAACAACTTCTTAACTACAGATTATTTCAACACACAAGGCCCAACGTCCTGCCAATTCCTATCCAAACCCAGACACCACGATCAAGCAAAGGATGGCACTCACTGCCAGGCAAAGGATCTCCCTTAGGAGACACTCATAAATTACCTGCCCAGCTTTCCATTCATACAGTAAGTGACACTATTCTCTAATAATCATGGAGAAACACCAGTACCACTAGAGACTTGTGCCCAATTTATCTAACAACTTGGACCTTGGCACTGACTAGTTCCATCTATTATTGATAAAGAAATTGCTCATTATTACAACCCCTCCAGGTGCCATTATTCTTTACATGGCAAAAGTCATTAGGAGGTGTCAGAAAGGGTTGACATGTCTGAGAGCACACTCCACATTTGCCCACTAAGAGTATGTAGTGGTCACGCATTCCTTATTAGGAACAGAAAAAGTTGAGCATGCATAAAGAAATTACAGAGTAAGTTCATTTTTTAATCTGATTCACCAGCCCTCCAAGACAAATGACTTAGAAACTCACATACCTTTCACAAGTTTTCTTCTGAGCAGCGGAATTCATATCCCTTGCCCTGAAACATGGAAAGTTTCACTAACTTACGTTACTATTATTTTAACCTTCTTCTGAACAGATGACTCAGAAAAGACAAAGGCTAGAGAGATTAGGCAGAAAAACATAACCACAAACAAAAAGTCTTCAACTTTCTAGTTCAGCAAATAGTAATTATTATCATTTACATTAGTATAGTGGTTTAGAGTTCACCAAGAACTTTTTTTTTTAATTTTAACATTCATTCATTTTTGAGAGACAGATTATGAGCAGTGGAGGGGCAGAGAGAGACAGGATCCAGGCTCTGAGCTGTCAGCACAGAGTCCGATGCGGGGCTCAAACTCACAAGCTGTGAGATCATGACCTGAGCCAAAGTCAACTGACTTCAACTGACTGAGCCACCCAGGCGCCCCTCACCAAGAACTTTTAAAAAGACTCTCCTATATGTGATTCTCACAAGAGCCTACTTAATATTGGAGCATAGGATAACATTAATGGACTGCTATGCAGCCAGGCAAAAGAAGTGTTGGAGAACTAATGGCATGAAAATATATCCATAATATGTTGAGTACAAAATGCTGGCTTCAAAATAGAATGGATTGTTTGGTCCAGTTTTTGTAAAAAGATATACAAATGCATACATACATATACATGCATATGCACACACACACACACATACTTAGAAAATAGTCTAGAAAGATATCAACCATGGTCCCTGTGCTATGATTACTTTTCTCTTTATTTTATTTCATGATACATCTGCAATGAACATATATTACATGTATGTTCAGTAAAAGATAATCATATATGATAATAGGAGTCCTTATTTTTCTAATGAATTTTTCGCTAAACTTCAATAATCATAGCTTAACACCAAGGAGAAATGTTTATTTCAACTGCTTTAAGAAAAGCCATTTTTAAAAATATCAGAATTCCCTGATATCTAATAACCATCCAGAGTTATAAGTTCTGCTAGTTCAGAACAATTCAGCACAAAATATACATTGGGCGATGTCTCTGCCAGATACTTCCAGAAAGCAGAACTTAACAGAGCATTAAAGTGCTATTACTTGGGGTGCCTGAGTGGCTCAGTTGGTTAAGCTATCAACTCTTAATTTAGGCTCAGTTCATGATCTCAGGGCTTTGTGAGTTTGAACCTCACTATCCCGATGGGCTCTGCACTGAGTGTAGGGAGCCTGCTTGGGATTGTTTCTCCCTCTCTCTCTGCCCCTCTCCTGCTTATGAGTGTGCACATGTGCTCTCTCAAAATACATAAATAAGCTTTAAAATAAGTGAATAAAGTGCTGATACTTTATTCAGAAGTCCAAGACAGTTTAGGTGAGAAGGAAGAGGAGAGGTGAGGAAAGAAGCACAGCAATGCAATGTAGTCCAACCTCCTAATCCCCATCCGCCTCACAACCGTCTGTAAAGACACAACCAGTCAACCAGCTGGACCGTTCCTGGTACATGGGACTTCTCTGTAACTGATTACTAGAAACAACAGCCCTGGAGCAGTCCAAAGAAGGGAGAAGAGGAGGGCTTATTTGCCTAGTTCCTTACTATCTCCAGTGCTCTTTGATCAAGGTCCCTCGGGGCCCACCATCCAGTAACCCCGTACCCACTCAGGAGACCAGACCCCATCGCTCGAGTGTCCAAGTGCATTCATAACGAGCTAATTTCATGCAGGCGGGGCTCAGCATTTGGGTTCGTGAAGCCAGAGAGATACAGGGCCTAACCTCACACTCCAGGAAGCAAGGGAACCAGCAAAGGTGGCAGTGTCGGGAGGAAGGTGGCCCCTCCAGGAGGTGATTCAAGGACTCTAAGAGGAGTGTAAAGGCTTAGTCCTATATAAATGTTTTGCTGTATCTTGGAAATAGTTGGCCATTTTATTACAGCATTAATAACAAAAAATTTTCTCCACATCTATAAACATAGAATGGACTATGAGAGATTTTATTTTATTCATCTACTTCACTAACATCTGGCATAGTCACATGTACATGAAATGGGCATGCTCAGATTGCTGATATTCAGGTTACAGTTAATTCCTGGTGCACAAAATATACTTCTACCCTTTACTGCCCCACTCAGGAAAGCACACTTAGAATGCAAATAAATAAAGCTGATGTTATTAAAGAAATTACATTAAATCCTCACTCTTGTTTTGTTTTTAAGAAAACTATTTATGAACATCAGTAGTTTTGAGGAAAAAATCACTTATGAGGTACATGGGTGGCTCAGTCTGTTGAGCATACAATTTTTTATTTCAGCTCAGGTCATGATCCCAGAGACTGGGAGACATGGAGACTGCCTCAGCTTCTTTCTCTCCCTTTGCCCCTCTCCCCTGTCTGCATTCTCTCTCTCTCTCTCTAAAAAATAAAAAAATTTAAAAATCACTTATAATTTGTGTCACAAATGATCATTCTACATTGTATGTAGAAACGCTGATTAAAAAGCACTATAAGGGGCACCTGGATGGCTCAGTTGGTTGACTGTCTGACTTCAGCTCTAGTCATGAGTTTGAGCCTGCATCAGGGTCACTGCTGTCAATGTGTAGACTGCTTCAGATGCTCTGTCCCCCACACCCCACCCCCTCCCCACTCACGCTCTCTCAAAAATAAATAAGCATTTTTAAAAAGCACTATAAGATACCACTTCATTCCCATTATGATAGCTATTACTAAATAAATAAATAAACAGAAAAGAGCAAGTGTTGGTAAGGGTATGAAGAAATTGGGGCTCTCATGCATTACTGGTGAGAATGGAAAAAGGTGCAGCCACTGTAGAAGATAGTATGTATGGCGTTCCTCAAAAAATTAGACCTAGAATTCCCATATGACCCAGCAATGCCACTTCTAGGTATAAACCCAAAAACTGAAGGCAAGGACTCAAACAAATGTGTGTGCACCAATATCCACAGCACTATTATTTACAGTAGTCAAAAGTTGGAAGCAACTCAATTGTCCATCGATAGATGAAGGGAGAATCAAAATAAAGTACCTACATACAATGAAATCTTTTTATGCATGTATCTTTAAACAGTGCTTTCTTTTTTCCAGATTTATTGACACACAATTGACAAATAAAATTGCATATATTTAAAGTGCACAATGTGATGATTTGATACACACATACATTGTGAAATGATTACCACAATCAAGTTAAATAACACACCCATCACCTCATATTGTTACCTTTCGGTTTTTGTGGTGAGACAAGGGAATGTTATTGAGCATCAAAAAGGAAAGAAATCATGACAGTGTGCTGGGGTCCTGAGTGGCTCAGTCGTTTAAGCATCTGACTTCAGCTCAGGTCACGATCTTGTGGTTCATGAATTTGAGCCCCGCATCAGGCTCTATGCTGACAGCTCAGAGCCTGCAACCTGCTTCAGATTCTGTATCTCCCTCTATCTCTGCTCCTCCTCCATTCATGCTTTGTCTCTCAAAAATAAATAAATGTTAAATAAAAAAATTTTTAAAGACAATATGCTAAATTTTGGTTCAGGTCATGATCTCACAGTTGTGGGATATAGCCCCATTATAGGCTCCAAGCTGGGTGAGGAGCCTGTTTAGGATTTTCTCTCTCTCCCTCTCGCTCTGCCCCTCCCCTAGTCACACACATACGCATGCTTTCTCTCTCAATAAAAATTTTTTTAATTAAAAATGATTCTTGAAATGATATATTTTATGTTTACATATATTTTACCATAATAATTTAAAATTTTATTGCTAATTAAAAACCACTCTAGAACACAGACAATAATCAACTAATATTTATTGACGTGAAATACACAAGTGGAGCAACTGCACTGTCATTAGTCTAATAAACCGCTCAAAACAACTATCAAACTATAAAGTCCCACGTTGAGCCTAGTTTTGCCAAAAATCTGAAATGAAAATAAAAGATACCCCCAAAAAATGTGCCTGGAAGAAATAATTTGCAATGCTCAGAGCCATTAAAAAATTAATATATCCCTCAATTCACAAGAAGCCATGCAAATTAATGAAGAAAAAGTCAAACTCATTGAAAAACAGTGCAAATAATACAAAAAACAATTCACAAAAGAACTGTAAATGCTCAGTAATATTTTACAATAATCTTATCTTCATTAATGAGCTTCATCTCAAAATGAGAAAAGTGCTCATTTAAAACAGCGCAATGACTGACACTTGACAGCTTCACAAAAAATTTTTTCTTTAAAGAACATTGTTTTTAAATGTTTGTTTATTTTCGAGAGAGAAAGACAGAGCACAAGTGGGGGAAAGGGCAAAGAGAGAGAGATACAGAATCCGAAGCAGGCTCCAGGCTCTAAGCTGTCAGCACAGAGCCCAATGCAGGGATCAAACCCTCGAACCACAAAATCATGACCTGAGCCAAAGTCGGACACTTAACCAAGCCACCCAGGCAGCCCATTGGCAAAATTTTTTTAATTAATTTATTGTTCTGGGGATAAGCAGGAGTTTAAATTAATACAGTTTTGTGCAAACAAATTGACCCGAAGTGTCACCTCGAAAAACACTGATTGTGCCAAAGAAATGGTATGGACAAGCACCTTGTATAGAAAGCGGTAGAGTTACCACAGTTGATTACAATGATCCATAAATTACACACACATACACAAACACACATGAATACAAACACACACAAGCATGCATACACACACACACACACACACAGATACAAGACTGGGAAAAGCTGAAAAAAAATTTTAAACCCACACTATTACCTGTGTTTATCTTGGGGATTGGGGGTGCAGAGAACAAGATGACTTCCATTTCTTTATACAGCTCTCTAAAATAGTTGAGGAATTGAAGGTGTTCCTTTTTTTTTTTTTTTTTGGCTTTTTTGGTTTTCTTAGTATCTTTCAAATAACAAAGAAACTTTATTAAATTATTAATAATGATATGTTAACAAGCCACATTTTACTGAATGAGGAAGTGGGACCAACCCGGGTTTTTCTCATTTTGATCCTAGAAATTATCATCAAGAGGCGATAATTATTAAGAAGGGAATCAAAGAGGAAAAAAAAAACTGGGTAAAGAAAGAACCATGAATAATGAAAACTGATCTCTCCCATTTAATTTTCCTTACATCTGTCTAGATGAAATTACACCTACTAAATATTGACTTTGCTTCTAAGGACCTGAAGGCATGTGCCATATTTTATTTGACAGAGATCACTATATTTAACCTTTGGGTAAAGATGGAGCCAGCACATCTCATTCAGTGACACAGAAGAAAGTGATGCATAAAGAGGTGAAGTGATGAATCTGGGCTCAGTTGTCACACAATAATTGCCTTATAGATCGCATTGCCACCTATGAGGAGGCCTGAGTGGCCAGATCTGTAGCAGCTTCTTTACCACCAGTTTGTCTTCCTACCCAAAGAGAAAGGGTTTTTCACCTAGCGCACTGTGAACTTGGATTAGAAAAAGAATGACCCTTCCTCCCCCTCAAACCTCTAGTCGAGGTTTCTTTCCATTATAATATGGGGCACCAACCACAGTAGGGTTAGCAGCACCTATGAATTTGTCACCTACAGGAATCCCAGGTATTTTCCCATCACATCACATTGTTACAGATTCCTTGCCATTTCATCTGTACACATCACCAGTTCAAAAGTACAGCAGTTACTAGACCTCTATATCATAATAACTGGATCTCAATAAAACTTGTTTTCTCTGTAATCCTACACATTTCATGTTATGCATTCAAGAACATTCTTCTGACTGCCAAAAGGATCCATGGCAGAAAGAAAGAAAGAAAGAAAGAAAGAAAGAAAGAAAGAAAGAAAGAAAGAAGAAAGAAGGAAGGAAGGAGGGAAGGAAGGAAGGAAAGAAAGAAAGAAAGAAAGAAAGAAAGAAAGAAAGAAAGAAAGAAAGAAAGAAAGAAAGAAGGAGAGAGAGAGAGAGAGAGAGAGAAAGAGGGAGAAAAGAGAGAAAGAAAGAAAAAAGAGAAAAAGAGAGAAAGAAAAAGAAAAAACACAACAGATTAAGAATGTCTACATAGAGGGGCGCCTGGGTGGCTTAGTCTGTTAAGCGTCCGACTTTCGCTTAGGTCATGATCTCACGGTTCGTGGGTTCGAGCCCCGCATTGGGCTCTTGCTGACTGCCAGCTCAGAGCCTGGAGCCTGTTTCAGAGTCTGTTACTCCCTCTCTCTCTGACCCTCCCCTGCTCACGCTCTCTCTCTCTCTCTCCTAGAAATAAATAAAAATATTTTAAAAAAAAATAATAATGTCTACATAGAATATCTCAAACACTTTCCTAAGACCTTCCCAAGATAAGAAAAAAACATCTCTATTCCAAGTCTGCCCTGATATTTGACCACAAAAACATCAGACCCATTGTTTGCAGTGCATGTTTTCCTCAGGCTACAGCATAACCATATGACAAGTCTGAAATCCTCATTTGGTGCTTTTCTCCTCCCAGGGGTGTCTCAAGAGAACCCCCTCACTTTCACGCCTATTAAGGAGCAGTACGTGTTGCCTGGGACACACACAAAGCAACTGCCATTTCTCCAACATAATCACAGACGCCTCGGCAGTACAACAGTTCACGGTCGACATTCCAAGACACAATCAATAAAACTAGAAGCCACGTAAAAAGGTTAGAACCTATCCATGTTTCCTCTTTAACTCTCCCTAGCTAGGGAGAAAATTATGAGTATTTCTTCCACTACATCTATTAGCTGTCACTTTGGTTGTTTTCTTATGGGCACTGAAGTCAAGCAGAGCTGGTTTTGAATTACAGCTCTTCTGCTGTCTACTGTGAGTGACCAGATATCCTTCCTGAGCTCGGGATTTTTTTATTCATTCATTCATTCATGTACTTATTAATCAACAAATGCTTTTGAGCATATCCTATAAGTTGTCTTTACCACAGTTCTGAAATAGATAATACAGAAATGGAAGGAACTTGGGAAGACCCAATATCAGCACATGTAAAATTCTCAAAACAAAAATCCACAAATGGTCAGAGATAGTGGGCCCATCTTGTTATATCTCAGAACTCAGTATCAGATCAATAGGGTTTCCCAGCAGCACAGAACAGGTTGGGGGCGGGCTGCGGGAAGGAAGCAGATTAGGATACCACAGATATGCCTCAGAACCAGGTTAGACAGTTGCCTGAAAAGATCCAGCCAGCAAAAGAACGTGGGGTGGAACAACGAAAAGAATGTCGGTGGTTGAAACAAAGATCCACAAAGAGAGTCCTAGAGAATACTGGGGGAGCCTATTCAGCAGTGGGTGGAAAATAACAGCTGTAAATGCAAGGTCAAGAAAGAGTCCAGAGTGGCATGATAACATCAGTCCAAGGCAAAGCAGAGCCTTGGTTACCTATCCGAGAAGCAGAGGCAGTGTCGTAGCTTATGGGAGAAGGCTTAGCAAGAACAAAACAAGTTAACAGGCACCAGAGCTGACAGCCAGAGCACGCTGCTAGCACACAGAGGATGGAGAGGATGCAGCACAAGGGAGTGTTGGGGCCCAGGAGTCACTGGAGCATGAAACCCAGGCTAACAACACAAGAGAGCCAGGGAGTGAGGCTGGAGCCTCCAAGTAGACCCAGATCTCAAGTGTAGGAAAATGACTGGTGCTAAGCACAGTGAGAGAACTAACACCACACTTATCCTGCTTCAGGAAGGACAGGCTCTGAACCTGGGCCGGGGTGGGATGGATATATGGAAGGTTTCAGTCGTACTAGCTTTCAGGCAGCAGAAAAGGTGAAGCAGAGGAAGTGAATGATGGGAGGGGGTTTGACCCAACCAATGGTTCAATTTTAGTTTTTCTCTTTTTTTAATTGAAGTATAATTAGTATACAGTGTTATATTAGTTTCAGGTATACAGTATAATGACTCAATAATTCTATACATTACTCAGTGCTCCTCATGGTAAGTGTACTCTGAATCACCTTCACCTATTTCACCCAGCCCCCTACTCACCTCCCCTCTGGCAACCATCAGTTTGTTCTCTTTATTTAAGAGTCTGTTTTTATTTGCTCCTTTTTCCTTTGTTCATTTCTTTTACTTCTTAAATTCCACATATGAGTGAAATCATATAGTATCTGTCTCTCTCTGACAGACTTATTTCACTTATAACCTTCTAGGTCCATCTATATTGTTGCAAATGGCAAAATCTCATTCTGTCTTATGGCTGAGTAATTTTCTATTGTATATTTATACCACATCTTCATTCATTCATCTGTCAATGGATACTTGGGCTGCTTCTATATCTTGGCAACTGTAAACAATGCTGCAATAAACATAGGAGTGTATATCTTTTTGAATTAGTGTTTCCATATTCTTTGGGTAAATATCCAGTAGTGGTATCACTGGATTATATGGTAATTCTATTTTTAACTTTTTGAGGATACTCCATACTGTTTTCCAAGGTGGATTAACCAACTTGCATCTCCACCAATAATACAGAAGGGCTTCTTTTTGTCCACATCTTCATCAACACCTAATATTTGTCTTTTTTATTCCAGCCATTCTGACATGTATAAGGTGATACTTCATTGTGGTTTTGATTTGCATTTCCCTGAGGACTAGTGATGTGGAACATCTTTTCATGTGTCTGTTGGGCATCTGTAGGTCTTCTTTAAAAAAATATCTATTCAGGTCCTCTGCCCATTTTTTAATCAGATTATTTGATTTTTTGGTGTTGAGTTATAGAAGTTATTTACCTATTTTAGATATTAACACCTTATTGGATATCATTTGCAAACATCTTCTGACAATTAGTAGATTGCTTTTTTGATTTGTTGATGGTTTCTTTCACAGTACAAAAGCTTTTTATTTTGGCGTAGTCCCAATAGTTTAAGTTTGCTTTTGTTGCCCTTGCCTGAGGAGACATATCTAGAAATGTGTTTCTATGGCCAATGTTAAAGAAATTGTTGCTTATGTTTTCTGGTAGGAATTTTATGGTTTCAGGTCTCACATTTAGGTCTTTAATCCATTTGGAGTTTATTTTTGTGTATGGAATTAGAAAGTGGTCCAGTTTCATTCTTTTGCATGTTGCTCTACAGTTTTCCCAGCACCACTTATTGAAGAGACTGTCTTTTCCCCCACTGTATATTCTTGCCTCCTTTGTCAAGGAGTAATAGAGCACCTAAGCATGTTTATTTCTGGGCTCTCTACTCTTTTCTGTTGATCTATGTGTCTATCTCTGTGCCAGTACCATACTGTTTGGGTTCTTATAGCTTTGTAATGGATCTTGAAATCTGGGATTTTTGATACCTGCAGTTTTGTCCTCCTTTCTCAAGATTGCTTTGGCCATTCAGGGTCTTCTGTGGTTCCATGCAAATTTTAGTATTATTTGTTCTAGTTCTGTGAAAAATGCTATTGGTATTTTGATAGAAATTGCATTCAATTTGTAGACTGCTTTGGGTTGTATGGACATTTTAATAATGTTGGTTCTTCAAATCCATGATCTTTCCATTTGTTTGTATCATATTCAATTTCTTTCAACAATGTTTTATCGCTTTTAGAGTATAGATCTTTCACCTCCTTGTTCATTCCTAGATATTTTACCATTTTTGGTGCAATTGTAAATGGGATTCTTTTCTTAATTTCTCTTCCTGCTACTTTATTATTTGTGTAGAGAAATGCAAGAGGAGCACCTGGGTGGCTCAGTCAGTTGAGCGTACAATTCTTGATTTCAGCTCAGGTTGTGATCCCAGGGTCATGAGATTGAGTCCCACATTGGTCTGAGCGTGGAACCTGCTTGGGATTCTCCCCACCTCTGCACCCCACCCCACCCCCGCTCCTCTCTCCAACTCACACTCTATTCCAAAAAAGAAAAAAAAATGCAACAGATTCCTATTGATTGATTTCATATCCTGCAACTTTACTGTATTCATTCATCAGTTCTAGTAGGTTTTTGGTGGAGGCTTTAGCGTTTCTTTATATAGTACCATGTCATCTACAAATAGTGAAAGGTTTATTTCTTCCGTACCAATAGTTCAGCTTTAAAATGTGACCAAAGAGCAAATGCAGGTGAAGTTTCCCTGCCACTCTGTAAGTCCACCCACTCCCAGTTAAGGGTCTTCCTATCTTGGAAATATCTCATCAGCATCTACAAGTCTATTGGGTCAGGATTTGCCAAGAAAATACATCACTCTTAGTTACAGAGTGAAACCTTTCAGAGAAAGTTCAGGTTAACAACTAACAGATGTTGTCTAACAACATACAGTGAAAAATATTAACATACCAGAAATGAATCCATTTCAAAAAATAATTCCTCCCACCCCAAATGAACACCAAAAAAAATAATTTTATTTCATGGGAAATAAGATAATTTCTTATATCTAGACTTAAATTTCTGGGGTGAAACATTTGTACACCTGATCACAAGCATTCAGGTAGAGGCACTCAAGCCTGCAACCCTCTTCAACAACAACCAAAGTCTCCTCTCATGATCAACCTTATTTACCATGACAATTTCCTAACAATTTTGTTGTAAACTTTCTACATAACAAGCCCAAGTAGAAGATGTCTTTTAAAGTCAAGTGGCCTTCATTTTCAAAGGAAATATTTTTAAATGACAAAAAATATGATTTACTTTACCAGAGGGAAACACCAACATTAAAACAGTATGTCAGGGGCGCCTGGGTGGCTCAGCCGGTTATGTGCTATGTCTCTCTCTGTCTCAAAAATAAAATAAAACAAAACAAACAAACAAACAAACAAACAAAAAACAGTATGTCAGTCAGCAACATGCAGAAGAATGGAACTGGACTACTATCTTACACTATATACAAAAATAAACTCCAAATGGATGAAGGGCCTAAATGAGACAGAAAACCATCAAAATCCTGGAGGAGAAAACAGGCAAAAACCTCTTTGACCTCAGCCACAGCAACTTCTTATTTAACATGTCTCCAGAGGCAAGGGAACAAAAGCAAAAATGAACTAGTGGGACCTCATCAAGATAAAAAGCTTCTGTACAGTGAAGGAAACAATCAACAAAACTAAAAGGCAGCCTACTGAATGAGAGAAGATATACGTGAATGACATATCAAATAAAGGGTTAGTATCCAAAATCTATAAAGAACTTATCAAACATGGGGCGCCTGGGTGGCTTAGTCGGTTAAGCGTCCGACTTTCGCTTAGGTCATGATCTCGCGGTTCGTGGGTTCGAGCCCCGCGTCGGGCTCTGNTGATAACATATCACCTCATACCTATCAGAATGGCTAAAATTAACAGCATAAGAAACAACAAATGTTGGTGAGGATGTGGAGAAAAGGGAACCCTCTTTCACTGTTGGTGGAAATATGAACCGGTGCAACCACCTGGAAAACAGTATGGAGCTTCCTCAAAAAGTTAAAAATAGAACTGCCCTATGATCCAGCAATTTGTACTAGTAGTTATTTACCCAAAGTATACAAAAATACAGATTTGAAGGGATATAGGCACCCTGATGTTTATAGCAGCATTATCAACAAGAGCCAAACTACGGAAAGAGCTCAAATGTCATCAAGAATAATGAAATTTTGTCATTTGCAATGACGTATATTATGCTAAGCAAAATAAGTCAGAGAAAGACAAATACCATATGATTATATTCATATGTGGAATTTAAGAAACAAAACAGATGGGAAAAAAGAGAGGGAAACAAACCATAAGAGACTGTTAAAGACAGAGAATAAACTGAGGGTTGATAGAGGGAGGTGAGTGGGGGATGGGCTAGACGGGTGGGCATTAAAGAAGGCACTTGTGATAGCACTGGGTATTGTATGTAAGTGATGAATCACTGAATTCCAATCCTGAAACCAATATTGCACTGTATATGAACTAACTAGAAGTTAAATAAAAATTTGAAAAGAAAAAAAACCAGTATGTCACTGTATTACAAAAGGAATGGAAAGTCACAGAAATGAACAAATTTGTGTAAGATTTCTGAGATCAGGGCAATGTTTAAATATTTTTCAATTTTTTCTTTAATGCTATCATATCATCTTTCCAAGAATAAACATATTCAAATACACTCCCTTCCTTGACTTCTTCTGAATTAGAAAACGGAACTGGTCTAGCCTTGGACTAACTATATCATGTTGCTGGTATCATAATTTAAATCCATGTGTTATGCAGTCACCTCTGTTACTTGTTCAGGCTCTCCTTGTAACTTGTCTGCCACTAAGGAGTTGCTCTGATTGTGTTGTCTAAAGACCCCTCCAAAGTACTTTAAAAATGATTTACAAGTTTTGAAAGCAGAAGTTTCTGAAGGTTTTATAACATCTCTCCCTTTCTTCTGGGATAACTGTACCGGAAGTCTCTAACATGGCTATGAGGTTTCCCTCTGGGACTACAGAGGGAGTCTCCACTTGACCATCACACCTGAGAGTCCATGGCAATGACCATTATTTTTGTTTGAAAGAACACCTTGCCTTATGTTCAGGGAAATATGAATGTCTGCAATCCCCAGAGCTTCCTCCTTCTAACATCAAGTCCGGGCTGCAGGCCAAAGCTATAAGCCTAAATTCTAGAATCTCACGTAAAAACTTCTATTTGTTCTTTTAAAACTGAAAATCTTTCCAGTAGAGAATATCAGAATAGGAGCTTATTGCCCAGTCAATAACTGTACTTAGAATTAGCAAATAATAAAATGACTATAGTGAGTTTTTATTTTTTATATATAATTAAAGGTATTAGGCAATCATATCTGCTCTAGGTTAAATTGTATCCCTCCAAAAAGATATGTCGAAGTCCCAACCCCCAGTACCTGTGAATGTGACCTTATTTGGAAATAGGGTGTTTACAGATGTAATCAAATTAAGATGAGGTCACTAAGGTGAGTCCTAACCCAATATGACGGATGTCCTTGTGAAAAGGAAAATGCAATATGAAACTAAGACTCACAGGTAAATGTCACGTGATGCCACAGGCAGAGACTGTAGTAATGTAGCTGCAAACCAAGGAGCACCAGGAATTATTGGCAAACTACCAGAAGCTAGGAAGAGGCAAGTAAGGATTCCCCCTGCAGACTTCAGGGGAAGCATGGCCCTGCCAACACCTTGATTTTAGACTTCCAGCCTCCAGGCCTGTGACACAATTTTTTGTTATTTTGAGTCAGCAGTTTGTGGTATTTTGTTATGTGAGCCCTGACACTCTAATACAGTATCTCTGCTTTATTTTTTTATGTTTATTTATTTTTGAGAGAGAAAGAAAGACAGGGAGAGGCAGAGAGAGAGGGAGACAGAGAATCCCGACACGGGGTTCGAACCCACAAATGAGATCATGACCTGAGCTGAAATCAACAGTCAGATGCTCTTGACCCAGGTGCCCCCACTGTCTCTGCTTCTTATTGCTAATTTTCACATCACTATGAGATTCTTGGTGAACTCTTCCTTCAAAGTACCTCCTTCATTCAACCGCTGTAATTGCGGTGATATAGAACCAGGCTCATCAATGCATGCAATTGCATGCAATGGGTTTAGTATTTTAATGTTTAACAAAAGGTCCTGCTTGCTAGGCTTGCCAGATAAAATGCAGGATGCCTCATTAAATTTCAATTTCAGATAATTAGCAAACAAATTTGTAGTTACCTCCTATACTTTACTTGGGACATACTTACTGTAAAGACATTCGCTGTTTGTCTGAAACCCAAATTTAACCAGGTATCCTGTACTTTTATTTGTTACAGCTGGCAGCCCTGCATTCCACCTCATAGATGTGAGGCATGCTTCTGGAATATTTTGTCATGTGCTGTTTGTTTCTAGTCCTTGAGTCAACAAGATAAACTGCCAGATATTGAATACTATATAGGCTGTTCTTCCTCTTTGGTTTCCAGTAGCTCCAGTTTAATTTGTAGACACTGTTAACAGTTATGGATGGATGCTGACTGCGCGGTGAGTTTGCTTTGGGTAAGCACCATGACATCCATACAGCTTTTATAAAATGCTACACAATCAATAAAAAGAAATTAGAGCCATCAATTCTATGTGTAAAGATGTAATCAGCTTTCAGGGGCATTTTAAATTCTTTATTTCAATGTTGCAAGCAACATAAGCGTATAGGAAGAACACAAAAGGAATTTTTTTCCATTTTACCAATACTAAATTAATTATTTTTTATAAAAATGCAATATATCCCTTGATGGGTAATGCTGTTATTAGGAGACTTTGTAATCTACTACTTCAATCTTACTTCTTAGTCTCCCTGGACCTCTGCTCCTTCATCTGTAAAATGAAGGAAGGAGAAGACACAATTCCAGGGCCTTTGTCAGGATTCTGGAGTTAGCTGCAGGCTTAATCAACCTTTCTCTCTGTCTGCTCCCTTTTGCCTCCCTCCCCAGATGACTCCACCTCCCATCAAAGCTCCTTTGCTCTAGCGTCAGATAAGACCTCCCCAAGCATAACAGAAACCACAAGAGAAACAATTATTAAATTTCACTGAATCTATCAAAAGCCTCCATGAGCAAAATTAAAAGGCAAATGGCAAATGAGAAAAAATATTTGCATTATACTATATAGAAAAAGTTTAACATGTCAAGAAAAATGTGGGCTAAGGACATAGTAGGCAATTTACACACTGACATATGGCACAACTAGATGTGTATACATGTGTGTAAATACACGTTTACACATACACAGAGAGAGAGAGATAATAAACATGAAAATAGGTTTCATTTGTTGGTAATTAAAGAAATACACATCAAAGAAAGCAAGCATCATTTAGCCTATCAAGTTGACAAAATTCTTTCAAGAAAACAACCCAATATTATAAAAATGCACTCTCATACCCTGCTGGCAGCTGTACAGGGTGATAGAATCATTTTAGAAATCAATTTAGTAATTCTTATGAAAGGTCTTAAAATCTACAAAGGTTTTAATTCAGCAATTACACATCTGGGAATTGTGTTCAAAGGTTTACCTTAAGACCTCAGTCACTATATTGCAGGTGACAAAAATAATTTGGAAGCAACATAATTCAGATTTGGTTCAAAAAATTATGATACAACCATATGTTGGAATACTACGTAGTTACTTAAAAGTACGAAGTAGAATACTTCATGATATGAAATGTGTTTACAATGTATTAAAACCATTTTAGGGGCACCTGGGTGGCTCAGTTGGTTAAGTGTCCAACTTCAGCTCAGGTCATGATCTTGCAGGTTCGTGGGTCTGGGCCCCGCATCAGGTTCTGTGCTGACAGCTCGGAGCCTGGAGCCTGCTTCAGATTCTGTGTCTCCCTCTCTCTCTGCCCCTCCCCTCCTCACGCTCTGTCTCTCTCAAAAATAAGCATTAAAAAAATACTTTAAAAAATCTTGTTAAAAAAACCCAGCTTGCCAACAGTGTGATCCCATTTTTCTAAAAGAACATTTTTTCTTTTTTTGTTTCCTATTTTTTTTGTTCTTTCTTTTTTTAATATTTTTTATTTATTTCTAGGAGAGAGAGAGAGAGACAGCGTGAGCAGGGGAGGGTCAGAGAGAGAGGGAGTCACAGACTGATACAGGCTCCAGGCTCTGAGCTGGCAGTCAGCACAGAGCCCGACGCGGGGCTCGAACCCACGAACTGCGAGATCATGACCTAAGCGAAAGTCGGACGCTTAACCAACTAAGCCACCCAGGCGCCCCTGTTCTTTTTTAAATGTTTATTTTTGAGGCAGAGAGAGAGAGGAAGAGAGACAGAGTGTGAGCAGGGGTGGGGGGGTGGGGGCAGAGAGAGAGAGAGAGAGAGAGACAAAGAAGCTGAAGCAGGCTCCAGGCTCTGAGCTGTCAGCACAGAGCCCAGTGAGGGACTGGAACTCATGAACCACAAGATCATGACCTGAGCTGAAGTCAGACGCTTAACAGACTGAGCCACCCAGGTGGCCTAAAAACATCCAAGCACCCTAAGAAAATTTATATGTACATAAACATGTAACCCTAGATGAATACTAGAAAAAAACATAAAAATTAATAATAAACAGCAATTATTTCTAGGCAGTAAGATTTTTATCTTTCTTTTCTCTCTCCTTTCAAAGTTTTCTACAATGGCCGTATACTTCTTTTCATGTTAAGGAAAGTAATACATATTTTATACTTTAATTTATCTATACTATCTTAAAACCTGCCCTCTGCTGGGCTGCAGCATTAATCTAATAAATCATACCTATTAGTTTGCTGGTGTATGAAATAATGCTTTAACTTAGTGAACTAGTTTCAAATACTTGGTTGCAAGAAGCAGAAATTACAGTTTGATCTAGTTTAAGCTAGAAGAGTAATTATAAAAAGTAGAGTCACATAAGAATAAGGCAGCTCCTGGGGCACCTGGGTGGCTCAATAGGTTAAGTGTCTGGCTCTTGGTTTCTGCTCAGGTCATGATCTCACCACATGGAGCCTGCTTGGGATTCTCTCTCTCCCTCTCTCTCTCTCTGCCCCTGACCCCCATTCTCTCTCTCTAAAAAATAAATTAAAAAAAAAAAAAAAGAATATGGCAGCTCCTGTAACAAACAATGTAATTGGATTCACAGGGAAGGAGAGTTTCCGGAAGTAATGGAAAACAATTCCAGAAAAGCAAAGGCTTGCCAGGAAATCCTAATAGACATCAACCATACCAGTTAAATCACGGATGTATTTTTTTAGCAGCCATTGAATGGTTTCTCTGGTGAGCTTCCGATCTTAGATTGAGTTCCCAAACAGACTCTTAGGTGGAAAATTGAGTGCAGGAGGATCTCAGACAGTGTTCTCAGGAGATATTTTACCACTAAGGACATGAAGAAGGCAGGGCTGGGCAGAGGGAGGAGCCGACCGCAATGGACTTGCAGCTGAGAACTGAGCTCTCAGGCAATCCTGCGGGGAGGTCTGGAGCTGGGACAGCCCTTCAGAGTTGCTCTGAACTGAAGCTCGGGGGTAGGCCTTCATACAGCCACATCAGTCAAGATGAGACATTACCTTGGACAGTTTCCTACAGCAGAAGTGAAGGACACAGCTGTGAACCTCTGGCAGCCCATATTCCCAGTGGTCAGGATGGATGGATGTGCCCCAGCCCTAAAGAGGGGATCGGGGTGGGCACCCAGCATGTCAAAGGGGTAGAGCAGAGTTAAGCCCACCCCTTCCTCCTTTTCAAAAGCATAGTAATCATCTATTTTTAAGATTTTAAAGGTATAGTTTACACTCAAAAGTAAAATAAGCATAACTATGATTCAGAAAAAGAAAATCTAGTGACAAGCAAGGACTATAGACCTGCTGGGCTCTTGGATCAGAAGCAGTGAATGCTTGGGCACCTGGCTGGTTCCAAAGGTTAAGCATCTGACTCTTGATTTCAGCCCAGATCATGATCTCATAGTTTGTGGGTTCGAGCCCCACACTGGGCTCAGCACTGACAGTGCAGACCTTGCTCTGGATTCTTGCTTTCCAGCTCACTGCCCCTCACCCCTACTCAAAATAAATAAACTTTTTTTTTTTAAGTAGTGAATGCTGGCTACAGCATGGGGCTAGGGAGAGAAAGTCTAGAACCTGGGAAATGGTGGCTCCTAGTACAGCTCTGTCTGTTGGTAAAAGTTAGTAGAAGATTTAGCCACCCAATATACTCAGTACAACCAAAGGCTCACACTCAATAGGAGTGAATGCTTGGGTTACCCACCCAGTAAACAAATCAGAACACACTGAGGTGCTGGCTGAGAGGAAAAGGTAGTAGAATGGGAGAATGGGTAGTAGAAAAGTTCTAAATACCAACTCTAATCTCCTAGTCAAGTACAAAAATGAGAATTGTAGTAACCATATATATTTTTGCCTTCTTTTATCTCTACATCTTTCCATCTATCTTTTCCCTATTTTATACAAGGTATGTTGAGGCGATAAACTTTTAATGTGTTTTTTAGGTTATAGGATACCAAGTTGAGGTTGTGACTTTATTAAAAGGTTTGAACGTCACTCAGAACCAAAGATGAAAGTATGTCTTGAACCAAGGGTGATGATTAACACGGTTCTATAAGCTCACTGCCAGAAAGTGGAGGAGGGGAGGAGGGGAAACATACCCCAGAAATGGTTACATTGACTGATGGGAAGCTGGATCTCTCTTTTCTGGGGAGAAAATGTGTTTCCACTGGACTGGGAGACGGTTGTGTCACCTTAGGCAGGAGCATATTATTGCTGTTGTTTGACATTTTAAATATGGATAGAAGTATATAAATAAAAACTAGCCATATAACATTAGAGATAAGCCACAGTTTACCATACTATTCCCCCATCCTCAAGCATTTAAGTTATTTTAAGTTATTTCCAGTTACTGCCACTACAGATTACATGGTGTTAACACTTCCCATGTTTTGTAATTTTTTAATAGAGTTGCAGAATTGGGATCCCAAGGATGTATTTCTAACCTGTGAAAGAATTCCTTTTCTCTTTCTGGAAGAGTGGTCAGCCGGGCCAGAAAACCAACCACTGGTGGGCCCTTAGTACCTCAGTCTTAATGCCTGTTCATTGACTTCCCTGACTCTGCATGCTAAAATCTTCATGCTCAGAAGAGGGGGGGCAGCAAGAGAAAGCTCCTTCCCAAGATGGGACTGTATTCCTATTTACTCATTCGACAAACTGTTAGGAGAAACCGCTGAATACTGTGCCCTAAGAGTGCTTTGTTTACCACAAAATAAACTTTTAGCACTCTTCTAGAAAAGATATAGAATTCCATGGCATACCTTTTGTCCTCATTCCATCTTTTTTTTCCATCCTTTTTTAATTATTTATTTTTCACCGATTTCAAATTTCTTTACTCATACTCTATTGCGGGTGCTTTAAATTCTTCATGTCACAAAGAAGAGAAAGGTGAATTAAAGTACATCTGCATACTTACAACTGCAATAAACAGCATACCGCCAAGTGAAGAGTAGATTAAACAATAAAGACATATAATCTTTCAAATAGCAAGTCTGAAGGCACTAGGTTCAAGAATTGGTCCAGCCGCTCAGTGATGTCATCCAGGTCCCAGGTTCTTTTCATCCTTTTGCTCTGACATCCTCTACACACTGGATTTTCAATCTCTGGTTGCCTCATGGTGGTGTGATGGCTACAACAATGCCAACTATCATGTCCCCCCTCCACAGTGCATAACACTGAACTCGTAACACATAACTCTCTCATTGAAAGAGAGAAAAAATAGCCTTCTCATACAGATCTCTCTAAAATGGAGAAAAATCTTTCCCATCCCAGCAGACTTCTCTTATGTCTCATTGACCAGAACTGAGTCACATGAATACTATTAGCTGCAAATACATGGAGAAAATGAGAATCTGGCATTTTGGGCTGGTTCAAGAAAGATGGACTCTCCTAGAAGGGAAGAGGTGATAAAAATATGTGTTGAGTAGACAACCGGGCGACTAAAGGATTATGGGTTGGGGCTGGAGGGGAGTAGAGGTATGTAGCATATGTATGTAGAGAGAGTAGAGATATGTTTACATATCTATATAAAGGCAAAGCCCTCTTTAAAAGCTTTGAAGCCCAAATTTCACCTGCAATGTTTCCATCTAACTATGTATCACAACATATGGTTCACAACACTCACACACGTTCTCTCTCCCTTCTCTTGTCACTCCTCTATCTCTCTCACACACAAGAGGCCTCCAATAAACTTCCTGCATATTTTCTAATTTTTTCATTTCAACACTGTCAGTGATGTAATATCTAATTGCTCTTTGCTTGGAATGGCTGACGTTAGCGGACATATTTACATTTCCTTTCTAGATAATACACCTTCAGCCTAACAACAATGAAATGTGTCTAGAAGTCTAATGAGTCACTATGAGTTAGCTGCTATATGTAATTCAGAAAAAAAACTATAAGAACCTTATATTCAAATAGAATTATAAAATACCTACTTCTTAATATATAATGTTCCACCATCTACTAACGATTCTCATATCCATTATCTTATTAATCCTCACAAGGACGCTGTAAAGTTAGTTTCATTAGCATTTTACAGATGAAGAAACAACTGGTCATTAGAATTAAGTGACCTTGGCCAGTCACAGATAAGTGACAGACCAGGACTTTAACTCACTTATTGAGACATTATACCAATTGCTTTTAGGTTCTACAGAAGTAGGAAAGAATCCAGTGATTTCTCATAGTTTACTATATGAATTATGAAACTCTAGGCATGTCATTGAAACTCTATGATCCTTCGTATTTTGTCCTATAAATTAGGGCCTTAAGTAGATTAAAAGCTCCCACCACTAGTATAGCAAACAGTAAAGATGACCTAGTAAATCTCTGAGCTTCACCTGAACAGTAGCTGAACAATTACCACTGCCACAATTCCTTTCCTTCCAACCCTTATCCCTGCTATAGTCTTATTCATACATTTATTCAAAACACATTTATGAAGCAACTCCCATGGGCCAGAAACTTTCAGGAAGAAAGGTAAAGCAACTGGAACAGAGTTCTTCCCCCATGCCTAGGCTTTCATTGTCAATAGCATTATACCCCAGCCCTGATTATCAAAATTTTATGTAAAGATTAAAAGTGGTCAATTTCTGATGTTTCTTTGTGTTCTAAAAGGCTGTGAACCTATGACTTTAGACATGAGAAATCTAATTAGGAGGGGGAAAGACTGAGTGATTATAGGGGCGCCTGGGTGGCTAGACAGTTGAGTGTGGCTGACTCATTAATTTCAGCTCAGATCATGATCTCACAGCTCCTGAGTTTGAGCCCCGTACTCACATTGTGAGCCTGCAAGGGGATTCTCTCTCTCTGTCCCTCTGTACTCACTCACTCTCTTACTCTCACTTTCTCAAGGTAAATAAATTTAAAAAAGAGAAAAAGAGAGTGTGCCATTATAAGAAAGAGGAAACAGTAAGGAGAGAAATGATCAGTGAAAGGAAACAACTAAAGCCAGCTCAGTCTTTTGCTATGACCACTTCCTCAGACAACACACAGCTTCACAGCTGGGGTGAGGTCCACATGAGGCCAGCACTTCCACAGACCCAAATGTGGCCTTATCACATCAGCCACATCTTCCCACATGTCCACTGTGCCCTGCTCACCAGATCAATGCCAGAGCTTGATGATCAGATCACAGTTTGTACTACAGGATCCACGTGGGACCCTGGGTGCAGCCCTGCACTGTGCCTGTGAATTCTCAGATTTCCTAGTGGCAAAGATGGGTGGTGATGGATGTTTATGACTCCAGAGAGCCACTGTGAAGATTAATGACTTAATGTTTTGCAAAGTGTTTTTAAATCCCCAGATGAGAGCTGCTCGTACAGCTGGCTGCGGCATGATTAGCATTTGCTTGCTTTAAATTGGTTGCTCCCGTCATATTTCAAGACCCCAAAAAAGACCCAGATTAAAGGAAATGCCCAGGAGTCCACTGATGGCTTTTAGATTGCACTTCCCCAGAGGCTGATGGGCTGACAGAGACAGAACTCTCCTTTTCAGCACCACCTTTACAGAGAAACACTGTATCTTTACGTTCAGATGTGGGATCAAGATCATGAAAGTCATATTTGAACCAACATCTGATGTCCCCCTTGAGGCCACCGTGCAGACTGCCAGCACGCTGTTCTGCGTTTGGAACATTTCCAGGCTAATAGCAAAATGATTTCTTATGGGACTACTGGAGGGGGAAACACTGAGTGGAGATTCATCTTGCTATTTAGAAAACTGAATTAGTAAATAAGTTTGAGTGATAATTACAGAAAATCCAAACTGGTTTAATATGTGTGGCTTCTAATGATGTGAAAATTGGGGCGCCTGGGTGGCTCAAGTCAGTTAAGCGTCTGACTTCACCTCAGGTCATGATCTCAGTCACGGTTCATTGGTTTGAGCCCCATGTTGGGCTCTGTGCTGACAGCTCAGAGCCCGGAGCCTGCTTCAGATTCTGTGTCTCCCTCTCTCTCTGCCCCTCCCCTGCTCATGCTCTCTCTCTCCCAAATTAAAATAAACATTAAAAAATTTTTTTAAATGATGTGAAAGTTGATTAAACTGTACTTACAATCTGATTATCCTTAGAAAACCTAGAAAAAAGACGAGTTTTGGAATTCTAAGTTATTTCAAGATTGATTTTTGGGGGTGTTGCCCATTTCAGTAACTGACATTTTAAAAGATAAAACTAAATTAAATCGGGGCACATGGGTGGCTCAGTTGGTTAAGCGTCCGACTTCGGCTCGGGTCATGATCTCCCAGTCCGTGGGTTCAAGCCCCACATCGGGTTCTTGGCTAGCTGACATTTCAGAGCCTGGAGCCTGCTTCAGATTCTGGGTCTCCCTCTTTCTCTGCCCCTCCCCCGCTCACACTCTGTCTGTCTCTGTCTCTCAAAATTGAATAAACATTAAAAAAAAATTAATAAATTGCATTGATTCAATAGAGAGAAGATAAAATTACTGTATTGCTATTCCCCTGTGAAGCATTTTCCCCGGCCTTTCAAGTTTTGTTAAAGAATTATTAAAAGCACTGAAATGAGCAAGACGTATAATTTATAATTATGTGACCCATGCACACACTAGAAGGTTTCCATAGTACCACTAGTACAGATTTGGAAGTCAACCTTGAAGTAGTTGTAAGTGCAATGAAAATCTGCATTTGAAAAGTTCCAATGGCTTGTGGTGTCAGAGTTTTCACAAAAATAGAGACAGTAAACCCTTGCCCTACCAATAAATTAGATTTTAAATGAATAGCTAATAACAATGCATGAAGTATCACATGAATATTAGCAAAACATTATTGACTAAATGTACCAAATGTAGAACATTAGGAAAAATGGTGACTTCATCATGGCTTATTTTGAATTTTTAATTTTCTTAATATTTAGTTTAAGTCCAAGTGGCTTGAGGAATAATAATAAATTCTATACCCTTTGGCTTCTGGGATATTCTCAGCGGTCTTCAGTGAGTCTGTATCGAGAAAGAAAAAGAGAAACTTACAAAGGCCACCCTTTGACATCTCCCTATATTCCTGAATAAATTTCACAGGCGACTAGAAGTAACATTAAATAGTTAGGCTTCAATAAGTAATTCAGAGAATATTCTTTTGATCAGCTAAAAAGGAACCAGGGATTATCTGCCACTTAGCTATATTTTTACCATTTAGAAGTAGCAATATTCACTGAGACAGAGGCCCAGAAAGTGGGAGGCAAAGCTACATCCACTCCCTTCTTACAGTGCTGGTCCATAATATGTAGGTGCCATGAGTATGACAGATGGGACCAGAGTACCCCAGTAAGCATATAATCTTAACTAAGAATGTGACTACTGCAAGTCTAGTGGTAGGGCCTTAATACTGAAGAACCAAGTTGCTACTAACCTAGAAACCCTGAGCAATGGCATATAACAATAATAATACTTATCAGACCTTTTCTTGAGAGTCTACCATATGACAGGCACATTGCAAACATTATCATTAATATTCACAATTCCATAAGTTCAAAATGATTATCCCCATTTTACAGATGAGAAAATCAAAGACCAAGAAATTACACCATTTGTCCCAGTTCAAGCAGTTGGCACAGCACAGGAAAAGCATAATTCCAGCATAAGCTACTCTCATATCCAAGGCCATGTACCAGACATCCCTACAAACTCAGTTAACCTGAACTGCTGAGTTGTAAACGTATGTTTATTCATCTTGTGTATTTACATACTTGGGTCTGTGTTATGGGCACAATCCTTAGAAACAAAAGTACAGATATCTTATAAAATAATGATCATATTGATTGTACACAGCACATATTGAGCGCTATCATCTGAGAAATTACTTTTGTGTCACTTTCCAGGTGTGATAGTCCACATGACAGGGTAGGGAAAATCAAGACTACTATACCTAAACCAATCATGGACAAAGGATTTTGGATCATCATGTCCAGCTTAGGTCAGTGATTTTCCAAGTATGTTCCTTGAGCCATCAGCACTACCTCAAAGCCCGTTAGGAACACCCCACCCTAGATCTGCTGAATCATACACTCTGGGAATGGGTCTCAGTAATGTTTAACAAGCCCCCTAGGTGAAAGTGACACATGCTGAAGTCTGGAGCACTTAGGCTTTGACCGATTCTGATTCAATCTCTGAAGCTAGAGCAGGATCACATCCCTGAGGACATGGGGCTCCACTAAACAAATGTGGGGCTCTCACAGCAAGAAAGGTGTCTGACACAGGGTCTCCGAGTCAAATGCTTTAGGGGATCAGAGAAAGGTTAGAGGCCTCAAGGGAAGGTTCACAGGACCAAAAAGTCCCATATCAAAAAGCGGAAACAAAATGAGAGAAGGAAGTCACTATATTTCCTTTAGCCCAGAGCCACTTAACTGATTAGGATTCATTTGTTACAGATGAAGTAAAAATTCATTTCCCCAAATGTCAATCTAATATACATGAACACCCCCAACTCCTTCTTTTTCAATTATAAATATGCCTAAAGGGGAACTGTAATTTTAAAGTATCTCGGTGTGAACAAAGCAACTAATTCCCTTGAGGTTATTTTTCATATTTAGATTAACTTAGTGAGACTTTATATTACCCACATCATAGTTCCTCTGTATACCTAAATTATTACTACTTTTCTCAAATGGCCACTACAAATTTTAACAACAATATCTGGGGTGATATTTTTAACTATTGCTTTGGGGTTTTCTAATGAAATGAATACCAAAATGTGCAAATAAATAAATTAAAGACAAGTAACAGACTGGGGAGAATATTTGTAACACATAGAGTAGAAAAGGAGTTAATATTCATTATATATAAAGAGTGCCTACCAATAAAAAAGAAAAACAACTCAGTAGAAAAATGAGCAAGGAAGTTAAACAGGTCATTCATTCATTGTTCAACAACTATTTTCTTTTATATTCATATCATTTGCATCCTGGCTCCATGCTTTCTAGTGGGTATGACATTGCCAGTTGTTGTTTTTGTCTTTAAGTAAACTCTATCCCAACGTGGGGCTTGAACTCATGACCTTGAGATCAAGAGTCACATGCTCTACCAACTGACCCAGCCAGACATCCTCAGGCTTTAGCACTTTATTTAACCTCTCTCTGATTTGATTTTCTCACCGGTCGTAACCAACAATTTTTTTAATGCTTATTTTTTTTATTTTTGAGAGAGTGCACATGTGTGCACACACATGCACAAGTGGGGGAGGGACAAAGAGAGAGGGGACAGAGGTTCCAAAGTGGGCTCTCTGCCGATAGCAGAGAACCCAACACCGGACTTGAACCCACGAACCATGAGGTCATGACCTGAGCCAAAGTCAGACACTTAACCGAATGAACCACCCTGGTGCCCCATCAGTCATAAGCTTCCTAATAACAGTTCCTACTTCTTAGGGCCTTTGTAAGTATTAAAATATATGTAAAGTATAATAAGGCTCAGAAAATGCTAGATATTGCTATTATTATGTTACATATTAAAAGATAAACACTCTACTAGGCACTAGCAATTCGCAAAAGAAGAAAAACAAATGGCCAAAAAATAGTAAAAATGTTTGCTATCCAAGATATGCACAGGTTTGTGGGGAGATAGCATTCTTATACTTTGTCAGCATAAACCGGGGGCAAAGATTGTGAAATAGGTGGACAGTATCAACTTTAAATGCATATACCCTTTGATGTCAGAATTACAACACTAGAAATTTACCTGGGGGTGCTCACAAAAGCATGAAAATACTCTATTACAACATTTTTATAACAGTAAATAAAATTTGAAATATCCTGAATATCCATATACAGGGATGATTAAAAGAAATATGGTACATTCAAATAACGGAAACCCACTAACAAGAATAAGATAGGTGAGTAAGTACTAATATGAAGATATCTTCAAAAGATGGGGTGCCTGGGTGCCTCAGTCAGTTGGGCATCTGACTTCAGCTCTTGTCATGATCTCACAGTTTGTGGGTTCAAGCCCTGTGTCGGGCTCTGTGCTGATAGCCAGCTCAGAGCCTGGAGCCTGTTTCAGATTCTGTGTCTCCTTCTCTCTCTAACCCTCCCCTGCTCACACTATCTCTCTCAGAAATAAATAAACATTAAAAAAAATTCAAGGGGTGTCTGAGTGGCTCAGTTGGTTAAGCTTCTGACTTCAGCTCAGGTCATGATCTCACGGTTCGTGAGTTTGAGCCCCACGTCGGGCTCTGTGCTGACCGCTAGCTCAGAGCCTGGAGCCTATTTGATTCTGTGTCTCCCTCTCTCTCTGACTCTCCCCTGCTCATGCTGGCTCTCTCTCTCTCTCTCTCTCTCAGAAATAAATAAAACATTTAAAAAATTCAAAAGAATGTAATATGATCTTTTGGTGAACATCTTAAAAGGATTTATGCATATAATGCATATGCATGAAAATTTTCTAGAATAACTTGGTCCTTGGGATCCAAGAGATTTTGGGATGAAGAATTTGAGATTAGGATTGATGGATGTTAACTAAACTCACTGTGGCAAACATGTCACAATATATACATACATCAAATCATTATATTGTACACCTTGGACTACTACAATGTTATATGTCAATCACATCTAAATAAAACTGGAAAAAAAGAAATAGAGATCAGGGGTAGGAGAAGGAGAGTTTCATTTTCATTTTTTCCTTTTTATACTATTGGAATTTTTCTGGGAATAGATATTATTCTTTCTATGAAATTGTGGATTGCCTTTTTCTTTATTCTTTCAATATTTTTAAAAAATCTAATTCAAGAAAAAAGAACAAGTATTTATTATCTCACACAGCTTCTGAGAATCCAGAATGCAGGAGCAGCTTATTGAGATGGTTCTAGCTGTGAGGCTGCAGTCAAGATGTAGGCTGGGGCTACAGACTCATCTGAAGGCATGGCTGGGACTAGGGGATCTGACTACAAGTTAACTGACATGTCTCTTGCTCGGAGGCTTCAGTTCTTCACTCTGTGGTCCTTCTCATAGGGAAGTTGGCCACCTCTCTCACTACATGGTCTCTGTATTTATACACCATTGCTTCTGCTTCATTCTCAGTCATTAGAAGTGAACCACCCACATTCATGAAGAAGGGAATTAGAAGTATTAATGAACTTGTAGGGGTGCTTGGGTGGTTCTGTCAGTTAAGCATGTGACTCTTAGTTTCGGCTCAGGTCATGATCTCATGTTTCATGACTTCAAGGCCCACATTGGGCTTCGCACTAACAGCAGGGAGCCTGCCTGGGATTCTCTCTCTCCCTGTCTCTCTGCCCCTCCTCTGCTCTGTTTCTCAAAATAAATAAACTTCAAAAAAAATTAAAAATAAGTATTAATGAACTTGTAGACATTTCAAAACCAAACAGAAGAGGAATATTTGGGAGGCAAATTTCAGAGGCGAGGGAAGCCAGAATCAACATATTGAAGTAGGTATGTGGAAAGAATACTAGCCTTGAAATCAGGAGAGCTGGCGTTTATCTCCTGACATACAGCCAGCACATAATATATGTTTATTAAATGAATGCATGAATAACAACTTTTCTGAGATTGTTTTCAAGTCTTCAGTCACGGGTATAAGAGCAGTCACCACATTACAGGGTTCTCCTGTGGGCTGAGTGGAATGATGGATATCAGAGCTCTTTGTAAATTTAACACTTGTAGCCGATGATGCTTGGAGGTAAACATGGTCTGGAACACGAAGAAGGGGCTCCAGCATACAGGAGTCCTTGCCCAATGCCAGGTATCTTTTCTACCTGTCTAGGTCCTAGGTCCTAGGACCTGAGGCAGTGGTCCAATTCCAGGCCTCTATCTTAGACCCAGTCCAGACTCCTTACAGTGTTCTACAACCAATTGTTGCTAGCATTTTATTTTATGAAACACTACTAACTACTTCCAATATTCTCCATCTCAATAAATGGAAGCTCCAGGGTCACCTGAGTGGCTCAGTCCATTGGGCGTCTGACTCTTGATTTCAGCTCAGGTCATGATCTCATGGTTCATGGGTTCAAGCCCCTCATCGGGCTCTGTGCTGACAGTGCAGAGCCTACTTGGGATTCTCTCCCTCGCTCTCTCTCTCTCTGCCCCTCCTCTGCTAGCACTCTCTCTCTCTCTCTCTCTCTCTCAAAAATTAACTAAAAACATTTAAAAAAAACTTTTTTTAGAAAGTGGCAGCTCCATTCCTCCCATTGTTCAGGCCAAAAACTTGGAGCCATTCTCAACATCTCTGTCCCTCTCCAATTCATTAGCAAATCCTTCTAACCATATCCAGGATGCAGTTGCTTCTCATCATTTCTATTAATACTACCCCTCCACCCCCCTGCCAAACATGTCACCTGATACATCAACCATGATTTCTTTACAAACTACAAAAACTTTAACAAGGCATTTGCTTGGGTTAACATCCAACTCTGGATACAATTTCTTAAGCTGCCACCAGCATCATTTACAACATTTTCCACAGGTTACACAACAACTAGAAATGACGCATGCCCACATGCATGGCACTACGTTGCAGCCATGCCATGATGAGCAATCTGAGTATCATTTGTTTCTTGCATCCCAAGACCCAGGCCTGACCAAGGCCTACCATGGAATGTGACATCTAGAACTTCTAAGCTATTCCTGACAAGGGGGGAGCAGGTGACACTACCAAACAGTGAGATCTGCAGAGCAGTAAAATAAAGTATACATGGTCCTCTCTGATATTGTTGTACCATTGAATTGAATCAAGTCTTGAAAAGTTAAAGAAAGCATTCACTGCTTGAACTGTTAGTTGGCTTTTCTGTTGCAGCAAAAGCATCCTTGTCAATATAACAGCTATAACTAGAAAGGAGGGTGGCAACTTAAAATAAAAACAAATACAATATGCCAGTTAAAAAAAATCATAAAATGATGTTAGAAACCTAGCAGAGGAACAGAAAAGATGATAGGTACCAAAAATCTGAGATCAGCAGACATCAGCATTAAAGTTCTTAACTACAGAGAGAGAGAGAGAGAGAGAGAGAGAGAGAGAAGGTATACCAACTCTTTACAACAAAAAAAAATTTTCCTGATGCTAATTCCATTAGATACTTACCACAAGAAGAAAAAGGACACAGAATAACATAATGGAGGTAATGTATCTATGGCAAAAATAGTTGATGCCTCACCAAATATTCATGTGCTCCCCTCTCACCCACCCCTGTGAATTCCGGTGGGATCATATCACTAATTCTTTTTTTTTTTTTAATGGGAAAATTTGTACCTTCTGCTGCTTTATTTAAGGCTATGTTTTAGTCCCTGAACTGTGTCAAATTGTTCCTTTTTTAAAATTCTAATATAGTTAACATACAGTGTTATATTAGTTTCAGGGGTACAATATTGTGATTCAACAATTCTATACACACACAGTGCTCATAATAAACGTACTCTTTAATCCTCTCGTTTTATTTCGCCCATCCTCCCACCCATCTCCCCTCTGGTAACCATCACTTTGTTCTCTATAGTTAAGAGTCTGTTCTTTGGTTTGTCTCTTCTTTTCTTTGTTCATTTGTTTTGTTTCTTAAATTCTACTTATGAGTAACATCATATGGTATTTGCCTTTCTCTGACTTGTTTCACTTAAGGTTATACTACTTCCATCCAAGTCATTGCAAATAGAAAGATTTCATTCTTTTTTATGGCTAATATTCTATTGTGTGTGTGTGTGTGTATATATATACCATATATATATGATATATATGATATATCCATATATCATATATATATGGTATATATATACACCACATATATATATATACCACACCTTCTTTATCTATTCATCTATTGGCGAACACACAAAAAAAGGATTCAAATAAACAAAATCAGAAATGAGGAGAAATACCTACTAACATCACAGAAATGCAAAATATTTTAAGAGAATATTAAGAAAAACTATATGCAAACACACTGAACAACCTAGAAGAAATGGACAAATGCCTAGAAACATGTAACCTTTCAAAACAAGCAGGAACAAATAGAAAATCTGAACAGACTGGTTACCAGCAATGAAATTGAATCAGTAATCAAAAAAGTCCCAACAAACAAAAGTCCAGAACCAGATGACTTCACAGGTGAATTCTACCAATCGTTTATATTTTTTTTAATGTTTTATTTATTTCTGAGAGAGAGATATAGAGACAGCATGAGCAGGGGAGGGTCAGAGACTGAGGGGGACACAGAATCTGGAACAGGCTCCAGGCTCTGAGCTATCAGCACACAGCCCGATGCGGAGCTTGAACCCACAAACCGTGAGATCACGACCTGAGCCGAAGTCGGATGCCCAACTGACTGAGCCACCCAGGTGCTCCTCTACCAATCATTTAAAGAAGAGTTAATACCTGTTTTTCTCAAACTATTCCAAAAAATAGAAGAGGAAGGAAAGCTTTCAGATTCATTCCATGAAACCATCATCACTCTGATACCAAAACCAGATAAAAACAGTACAAAAAAGGAGAATTACAAGCCAATATCTCTGATGAACATAGATGCAAAAATCCTCAACAAAATAGTAGCAAACTGAATCCAACAATACATTAAAATGTTTATCAATTTTGTTGATCTCTTCAAAGAATCAGCTCATATTTTCATTGATCTATTCTATTGTCTTGTTTTGGGTTTTTTTTAGTTTCTCTTTCATTTATTTCTCCTCTAATCTTTATCATTTCCTTCTTTCTACTGGTTTGGGGTTTTGTTTGTTCTTCTTTTTCTAGCTCCTTTAGCTGTAATATTAGGTTGCTTGACATTTTCCTTGCTTCTTGAGGTAGGCTGATATTGCTATAAACTTCCGTCTTAGATCAGCTTTTGCTGCATCCAAAGATTTTGAACCATTGTGTTTTCATTTTCATTTGTCTCCATGTATTTATTTCCTCTTTGATTTCTTCCTTGACCTATTCATTATTTAGTACTGTGATTTAACATCCACATATTTGTGTTCTTTCCAGATTTTTTCTTGTGGTTGATTTCTATATTCAGAGTGTTGAGGTTATAAAACAGCATGGTATGCCTTCAATCTTTTTTAATTTCGTAAGACTTGTTTCATGGCCTAATATGTGATCTATTCTGGAGAATGGCCCATGTCATGTCACTAATTCTTAACAATGGGACATGAGCTGAAGTGATGGGTCACTTCTAATCCAAAAAGGATGTACCTTATCCACACCCTCTCTCCCACCCATACAGTGATAACAAAGTACTCTGAGACATCAGAGTGGCAAAAAGGAAGCAACATGGACCCAAGTTACCACGTGGAGGAGAGCCAAGCAGGGGAGCTACCTGACCTACATTGGTCTATGATATAAATATTTAGAGAAATAAACCTTTGCTGTGTTAGGCCCCTGAGATTTTCAGGTTTATCTGTTCCACAGAATAGCTTAGCCTAGCCTGGCTACTACAGTTTACTTAATTAAGATTTTAGAATCAAGAATGTCATTTAAAACAGATAGATAACTGAAGTTTAATTCTTCACACACTTCCTTTTACGTAACCATCCTCATCCCACCTCCCAAACATACACAGAAATACACACTACTTTTCCACACCTTTTCTTGAGTCCACTAAGCATCCTATATCTAATAGATGTCCGTTCTCACAGAAGTCTTGTTCACGTCAATTCTGCTTCATCTTCTCTCTGCAGCATTTAGGAAGTTGAAAACAGAGAAGGAAGATAGGATAAGTTTAAAACACAAATTTAAATGATGATAAGAATCTTGGGAGAATCCTCTATTTTTCAGCAGTAAAAATCATTGCATACTAAACATACCACTTCAAATGCTCTGTTAAGAATTCAATAACCCATTGCTATAAAAAGTCTGCCAAATCAAAACTATTTGAGATTTTCAAGCGAGAGATCTTTCTTGACTAAAAAATCATAAGCATATACGTTATACCAACTATGTAAAAATAAATGCTGAAAGAGTCAAACACTGAGGGGATAAAAGGGATAGACATGCAATAAATCACTGTTGAATTTCATCATTTCGGGTATCAATTTATACATTTTTCCTACCTCTGTCTTCCTGGGCATAATCCAAGTACCGATCTTCCTTTACTTGAGCTACCCCAGCCATCACCCTGGAGATGTTTAACACTGAGGCATCCTTCCTGTTAGATGGCTTAGGGAAGGAGTTGCTAGATCTCCAATTCTAACCTGAGCCCCTTATATAACGCCTCATATCCAAGATGCTATTTCCCAAAATGACCACTAATTTCCTTTGTGAACCGTGAATCTTTTCCCCTTAAGTTCCTATTAAGTTCCTGTTTGTGGGTTAACAGGAATTTTTCCTTGATGCCTATTTCAACTTATTGTTCCTAAACTTGTTACTACTAACCTTGCATCTACTACCCCCATTAAGAAACCCTACCCCCTAAGTTTGGAGCCTATATCCAAGGATAGTTAACAATACATGCATCTTTAAATCTACAGCATCTTTAAATCCCCACAACCACACTTTTAAGGTAGGTACCATTATCAGCTCCATTCTGCAAGTGAGAAAAGTGAAACCTAAAGGTTAGGTAACTTGCCCAGAATTTCCAGGCTAGGAAGTGGCAGGGTCACTGCTATCTGACACTATTTAATTTTTTTAATGTAATTTATTGTCAAGTTGGCTCACATACAGTGTGTAAAGTGTGCTCTTGGTTTTTGGGTAGATTCCCATGGTTCATTGCTTACACACAACACCCAGTGTTCATCCCAACAAGTGCCCTCCTCAATGTCAATCACCCATTGACACTATTTAATTTGAGGAATTAAATGTACCACAGTAGAATGGGTTTCAATTATACTGTGAGAGTGATCATTGAGTCCACAGACCACATGATGTTCCTAAACTGTCTAGGACCTCCCAGTCTTAGGTGCTCTGCTCAAGAGAAACCTGAGTATCTGGGTGTGTGACAGTGGCAAGTACAGGAAAGGGAATCCGGCCCAACCAGGAAAAGGTCTTACCCAGGTTAGTCCATAAATGGGCAGCTTAGATACAAAAGCAGAATCTAAGGTTAATTTTTCCATCAGTAAATCAAGAAAAACAAGTGTAAATTTCATAATTTTTGGTTTAGCCAAATGTTTACACAAGCTAATCCAAAAACTGAGTGCCCACACATGGAATCCAATTTGTGTGATGTCTGCACTGTCAGGACTGGGTTGGATGAAGGGGGTCAGAAGGGCTCCTTAAAGGAATCTGAACAGCTGCTGACCATCTTCTTAGTGCTGGCTTGATCCTATCTCATTTCCCCCCTCACTCCCTTCTTTCTCCTTTCGGAACCACAGTTAATCAGTCTCAAGATTGATTCTTTATTGTTGTAAATCTATAGCATATTCAGAGTAAGGGGAAAAGACAAGATTCCAGTTCTTTGCATATGATATAGATAGATAGATAGATAGATAGATAGATAGATAGATAGATAGATAGATGTGAAACTGAACTGAAATACTCTATTTGGTGCAAGATAACTACACTTGCACTCATTTATTTAGGCAATATGTAGTTATAAACTAAATTTAACATCAACTATCAAACCTTGGATTGAATAAGAGCACCCTCCTCAGGCCACAACTAACTTACTGAATTATATTAATAGTGCTAAACTGTTGCCTAGCTTCCAAGATGAGGAAATTGTGCAATAGTAAGTGAAAATTGCAGAAGTATATGCCAGCCATCCCATAAATACCCCCCCAATTCTCATTTAATAAAGGCAATTGCTGGGCAATGTTCTGTGTGTAGATAGGGAAAAGAACTAAAGTAAAAATGTTTTATTTCAGGTTCCACCACTAACTGTGTGACCTTGAGTAAGTTCATGAGCCTCTCTTAGCCTCCATTTATTTATCTCTAAGATGTGCATAACCCTTACTAAGTCTGCCTCACTAGGGTCAAGTAAGATACATCTCAAAGTACTTTGTAAAATACAAAGCAATTTGAAAAAAAAAGAAAATACAAAGCAATTATAAATGTCAGGTATTACTAGTATTAATGAGATAGCATAAGCAATCACTTCATTTTGTTCAGATATAGAACACAGTACTTGACAAAAAAAGACATTCATTATTTCTGCATAATAGGTATCCACTCGTTTAAAAGTGAACAAAATCTTCAATTATTTTTTTTAAAAGCACTGTAGAGGATCTTTGCTACCTGTAGGAATGTGTGCTTCAGACTCACATCTTAAGTGATCTGCTTTTTAGCTCCTTGTTGAGGCTTTGAATAATTTAAATTAGAGATCAGTGTCAACAAAGACTCATTCAGCATCAGAGGTAGGGCACTGTGTTAGGAATTCAAAGAGAGCTCAGTGAAAAGCACTGAATTTGTATTTAAATCTTAGATGCTAGGAAGCACCTCAAGAGATCATCTAACGTACAGAGTAGGTTTCTTTTACAGCTCCTGTGTCAGAGAAAGATTTCAAAGGATAACAATCTGTTAATTATGACTAACCTCTAGAAAGTGTGGTGAAAGGTAGGACCATCACATCTATACTGTTTAAAAGTTTTAAATAATAAATGCATGTTATGTTGCCTTTAAGGAATCAAACAAAATAATTTGGAAAAGCTGGTAAACTTTTTAAAAAACTGAAGCCCAAAAGTATAGTCAAAGCCTTAGTTTCAAAGAACATTCTAGAGATGATGCCCTGCCTAACATAAGACTTCAGATTTCTTAGCTTGCGTCTCACCTTTAACTATATTAAAAACAATGTATCTTGCATAGTTTTAGATGAAATATCTAAATTTTTTCACTGTAACTATAAATATTTTCAAAGGATATAATTTTTGGCACACTGTGAATATTGATATGTTTAAATGTATACAGTTGAATTCAAATATCACAGTGATTTCATACCCATTTATCACACATTAATAAACAAGCTCCTCTCTAAAAGCTGAAAATGATACAGCATTTATGTTTGTCTTTTAACTCTGAACCAGTCAAAGTTCAGTGCAAGAAACAGAAGCCCAGAAGCCCTGTGAGGTGCCTGGCTGGCTCAGCCGGTAGAACTCTATCTCAGGGTTTTGAGTTTGAGCCCCACATTTGATACAGAGATTAGTTTAAAAATTAATTAATTAATTAATTAATTAATTAAAAGTATATATAAATAAACAGAAGCCCCTCAAGGCCTTTTAAGCAGAAAGAAATTTAGTATAGAGTATCAGGTTCTTACAAAATCACCAGAACAAGTTCTTAGTAGGCTTCCCAAAGTCCAGTCTGGGCAAATCTATAGAGACAGAAGGTTAAAAGCCTAGTTTCCTAGGGCTGGTGTGCGAGTGGAGGGAGTGACTGGATTTTTGTTGTTGTTGTTGTGATTTTTAAGTTTAATTATTTACTTTGAGAGAGAAAGAGACAGAAAGCAAATAGGAGACAGGCAGAGGGAGTGAGAGACAGCATCCCAAGCAGGCTCCGCACCATCAGCACAGAGCCCAACGCAGGGCAGGGCTCAAACTCATCAACCATTAAGCCTGTAACCTGAGCCAAAATCAAGAGTCCAACACTTAACCAACTGAGCCACCCAGGAGTCCCAGGAGTGACTATTTATAGGGTAAGTCGCTTCACTGGAACACAACCTTGTCCTTTCAGGTACTGTCTGCGGCTACTTTTGCAAAAGTAAAGTCCGTACTTGCAGACTTTGCACTGTAGTTGCAAAGTCTGAAATATTTACTAGCTGGCCCTTTAAGAAAAAGTTTGCCAACCTCCCTTTGATGCATAGATGTAGTGTTGAACTGTCAGAAAAAATACGTAACTTTTCACCTTCTCTTCTTCAAATGAAGCTGAATAAGCACCCAGGGCACAGAATGAGACACGGGGGAAAGCATGTCCTGACCAAGCTGTTTCTCACTAATAAGAATTGTAGGGGCACCGGGATGGCTCAGTCAGTTAAGTGCCTGACTCTTGATTTCAGCTCAGGTCATGATCTCATGGTTCATGGGTTCGACCCCATGTCCAGCTCTGTGCTGACAGCGCAGAGCCCACCTGGGATCCTCTGTCTGCCCCTCTCCTGCACTTGTGCACTCTCTCTCTCTCTCAAAAATAAACTTAAAAACTTTTTGTAAAAATACAAGAATGGTCCTCCTTGCAGGTTAGAATTTCCCAGCATGCTTCTTACAAACTTTAAACATTTGAAATCTAAGAGCTAAACAGTTTTGCTTTTTAATGGCAGTATTTAGAGTACACCAGAAATTGCATCCTTTGCAACTATTTAAACTTATGATGAAAAAATTTTAGATGTAAACTTAAAAATGTATGTGGACGGGCATCTGGGTGGCTCAGTCGGTTGAGCATCCAACTTCAGCTCAGGTCATGATCTCACAATTTGTGAGTTTGAGCCCACATCGGGCTCTGTGCTGACAGCTCAGAGCCTGGAGGCTGCTTCAGATTCTGTGTCTCCCTCTCTCTCTGCCTCCCACCCCCCACACACACACACTCTCTCTCTCTCAAAAATAAATAAACTTTAAATTTTTTTTACTGTATGTGGAAAACATGGCTGTTTTTGTTTCAAAAATTTTAGAGAGGACATGCAAGCAAAAAAGTTTAAAGACCAGTAGCCTAAAGAAGAAAGTCATCTTTGATTTTAAGCAAGAATCCCAGGTGGAGTTATGAACTCCCTCTCCCCAACTGGAATTCCCCTAAAAGTTAGTTATCTTCTTTTATTATTTTTTTAAATGTTTATTTTGAGAGAGAAAGAGAAAGAGTGAGAGAGGGGCAGAGAGAGAATCCCAAGCAGTCTCCATGCTGCCAGTGTGGAACCTGATGCAGGGCTCAATCCCACAATGCTGGGATTATGAGCTGAGGCAAAATCAGGAGTCAGATGCTTAACTGAGCCACACAGATGCCCCAATCTTCTTTTATTATTATCAAGGCACTCAGGGTCTCTGTTCATTCAGTATATCACATTACAGAGGTTTCCAGAAGAAAAGTTTTTGTACAAGTCATTCTGTATGTGGATACATAAGTGAAAAGGAAACTAACATTTACTGAGCATTTACTATTTGCCAGATTCTCCATATAAATTATCTCATTAATTCCTCATAATTATACTCTGAGTCACATATTATTATATTAATCCTATTTTTCAGCTATAAACTAAAACTGATGTCAAGTGCATTTATGTAACGTACTTAAACCCATACAGCCAATATGCAGCAAAACTAGGATATGAAACATGAACCCAAGACTGACGTAAAGCCCAGGTACTTTCTGCTCCTTGCGCTGTTTGGCTCAGCTTTCTTATATCTCAGGCCTATATTTATGTGTATCTGAATCCATGATACGCAAGGATTCTGGAACCTACAGTGATAATACTTAGTTCCTAACAGTCTGTGGTACTTAGTTCCCCTTCAAGCAACAGGAGCAGTCAAACTACATAACAACCAATGGGACACCAGCACCAGGCACTCCCAACAGATGCCGATCTAAAGTACGGGTATACCTGGGTTTACCAGCTGAATACCAGCCCTGACTCTACCTAAAACCGTAACATTTTTAGAAAAATTGCAAAAAATAAACCTGCCCAACCATCTCACTTTTCAGATAAAGAAGCTAAAAACTAAGAGATTAATGTCTTGCCGTATGTGACACCATCAGTTTGGGGCTGGGCCACATTAGAACGCCAGTCTCCAGAGTCTCCCATATTTTAACAACCAATTGGTGAGTATGTAAAGGACTGACCCAACTCTGCTTCCTTTCTTTTAGAATCGAAAAGAACTCAAGGTAGCTTCATGTTTACAATCAGTCTCCAGCGCTAGAGCATGAGCATTTCAGGATGGCTTCACATAGGCAATTAAAAGTTCTAAATAAATCTGTGAATATCTGTTAAATGATTCCAGTCCTGATACCTGTCCTACTTCTCTTCCTTTTGTGCCTCATCATCCACTGCTTGCATTTTACCAGTGGAGAACAGCACATCTTACAGCACATGCAAAAAACCTGGGAATCTTGTTAAACTGCAGTCTGATTCACAGGTCTAGGGTGAAGGCCAAGATTCTGCATTGCTCATGAGCTCCCAAGTCCAAGTGAGGCCAGTATTGCCACACTTTGAGTAGGAAGACTTAGACAAAATTGCATAAGGACTGTTACTTTACACAAGGATTTTTCTAAATTAAAAAAAAAAAGTAAGAAAGATTAGATGGCGTTCAGGATTACCCAATTAAAGGCAATTTCTAAAATCTCTATTTTTGAGCATTGAACTCTAACCAGTAAGCAATTAGCTTCATCTGATGTACTGGGAAATGAATTATCTCACCTCCTTAGTGGACATAAAAAGTATTTCTTATACTTTAAGAGGTTACATTATCTCTTTAATAAAAGTAACGATACTGCCTAGAAGAATACCTACTGGAAATGTATGCTGCGGTTTTCTCATGGCAAGGAAATCATAAGATTCTACTTCTCTTTTACCGAGCTCATTACTTTATACTGCTTTCTAAAAACAACTCCACCACCAAGTGGACAATACAAAAATTAGCTTATATGATACAATATTCAGGCTTTTTCCAACTCCATCCTTCAATTTCACAGGTTAGTGAAGGATTATTAATTCTGGGCTAATTAAGGGAACCCCGGCAGGACTCCCTAATTCAAGATGGACACCCTCAAAAAATAAGCCATATTGAAGAATCACTTTCCAGTACCTTTTAAACAATGACATCTGAACAGAACTGACCATGCTGATCAGGAATATATAACAAAATGTAAACATTTCCCCCATGGATGCCAATGATTAGAATACACAGTCAAAGTAATTTTCTAACATAAGAAATCATGCTAAGTATTAATTCAAAACCACAGATCTTGAACAATGAAGGCAACACGGTTTCCACTGCTTTTTTCTTGGGTTTTTGTAATTCTATACCTACTTCAAAAACCAGGAAACAGAAACAAGCAACCTTATAAGGAAATATAATAGTGGGAGCACGGAGGCCCTCCCACTGTGAGGAGTGTATTGTGCCCCTCCCCTGGACTTGGTCATATCATTTATTCTGGATATCAGCAGATGCAATACAGTCAGAAGCTTGGAAGAGCATGTTTGACTGAGTTTTTTTATTCTTGCTTCTCTACTATCTCATGAGAACATGCCTTGGATACTCTTCTGTATTTATCTATTTACAGAATTTGTATTTAGAATCTTTACTTCCATAAATAATTTCCCTCTATTTTGTTTTAGCTATACTTTACTACCCTATACTTTGACATGTTCATCTGAAAGAATGGATCATTCATCTGAAAGAATGGATGTATTACTCTTGTGATTTCTACTTTGACCCACTGGTTATTTTAGGAATGCATTATTTAATTTTCCTATATCTCGTATGTATTTTCCCAAAATTCCTTTTGTTATTGATTTCTAATTATACTGATTTATGATTATAGAACATATTTTGTAATGATTTCAATCCTTTTACACTTATTGAGGCTTTTTTTTATGGTCTATCCTGTAGAAGGTTTCACATGTACTTGAGAAGAATGCGCATTGTTTTGGGATGGGGTGTCCAATAGTTGTCTATTAGTCTAGTTGGTGTGTGTGTTACACAATTCTTCTATCTCCTTGTTGATTATCTGCCTCGTTGTTCTACCCATTATTGAAAGTAGGCATTGAAGTCCCAACTGTTATTTTTCAATTTCCTATTTTCTCCTTCAGCTCTGGGAGTTTTTAGTTCATACAATGGGACATTCTATTGTTATGTGCATAGATTCTTATGTCTTCCTGATGTATTGCCCCTTTAATCATTATAAAACATCCTCTGTCTCTAGTAACATTTTTTGTCTTAGAGTCTGTTTGTCTCATATTAGTATACCTACACCACCTCTTTGATTGCTATTTACATAGAGTATCTTTTTCCGTCCTTTTATTTTCAAACTATTTGCATCTTTTAATTTAAAGTGAGTCTCTTACAGACAACATACAGTTGGATCATGTTTTTTAATTCATCCTACCAATCTCTGCCTTTTATTTGGAGAGTATGATACATTTATATTTAATTACTGATAAGATATACATCTCCCATTTTGCTATTTGTTTTCTACTGATTTTTTTTGTTTTCTTGATTTCTATGATATTGCCTTCTTTTGTGTTAAAAAGATATTTCTGGTGTACTATTTTAACTCCCTGGTCAATTCTTTTATTATATATTTTTGAGTTAGTTTCTTACTGCTTGCCCTGGTGATTACCAGTAACATCTTAATTTATAACAATCTGGTTCTGATTAGTACCAACTTAATTTCAATAGTTTATTTTTTAACATGCTTTAAAAATGGCTCCATTCCCTTCTACTCTTCTATGTTGTTGTTATAAAAATAAAAAACTAGATCTGTATACTTTGTGTGCTCATCAACATACATTTATAGTTATAGCTTTATCATTGCCTTTTAAATCAGATATGGGGGAGGAGTAACAAACAAAGGCTACATTTATATTATCATTTAAATTTAACTATGTGTTTACTGGTGTTATTTTTTCATGTGGATTTGAGTTACTGTATAGTGTTTTTCATTTAATTTTTCTTACAGGGCAGATCTGCTAATGATGAGCTCTCTCAGTTTCTATTTATCTGGCAGTGTTTTTATTTCTCCTTGCCAGATACAGATTTTGTGACTAACGGTGGTGTTTTTTTGTTCTTTTTTTTTTCTTTCTTCTTTCTTTTAGCACTTTGAATATGTCATTCAATTGCCTTCTGCCTTCTATGGCTTTTGATGAGATTTCTTTTTGATGAGAAATCAGCTGTCAGTAAGATTCCTGTATATGTAATGAATCTTTTCTTGCTATTTTCAAGATTCTTTTTTTAAGTTTATTTATTTATTTTGAGAGAGACAGAAACAATGTGAATAGAAGAGGGGCAAGAGAAAGGGTGAGAGAGAATCCCAAGCAGGCTGCCAGTGCAGAGCCCAATGCAGAGCCCAATGCAGGGCTTGAACTCACAAACCATGAGATCATGACTTGAGCCAAAGTCAAACTCTTAACAGACTGAGCCACCCAGATGCCCCCATTTTCAAGATTCTATCTTTGACTTCAGCTTTCAACAGTTTGATTACAATATGTCTAGGAGTGGATCCCTTTGAGTTTACCCTACGTGGAGTTTTTTGAACTTCCCAGGTGTTTAGATGAATATTTTGCATCAAATTTGTGAAGTTTTCAAACATTATTTCTTCACATATTTTTTCTGCCTTTTTCTACTCTCCTCTCTTCTGGTATTTCCATTATGCTTATGTTGGTAACATTTGTTGGTGTCCCACTGGTTTTTAAGGCTTTATTCACTTTTGTTCATTCTTTTTTCATTGTTCCCCAGAATGAATAATATCAACATATCCATCTTCAAGTTCCCTGATTCTTTTTTCTGCCTGTTCAACTGTTGTTGAGCTCCTCCAGTGATTTTTTTTTTCATTTCAGTCTTTATATTTTAAACTCCAGAGTTTATATTTGTTTCCTTTTCATAATTCCTATCTCTTTATTGATATTCTCTATTTGGTGAAATGTCATTATTACACATTAACTCTTTAAGTAGGTTTGCTTTATTTCTTTGGAATATCTAAAACAGCTGATTGAAAGTCTGTGCCTTGTAAGTCCTACATCTGGGGTTCCTTAGCAACAATTCTATTGATTTTTTTTTTTCCTTTTATGGAGCATATTTTCTTGTTTCTGTGTATGTCTCATGATTTTTTGTTAAGAACTAGACATTTAAGGGGCGCCTGGGTGGCTCAGTTGGTTGAGTGTCTGACTTTGGCTCAGGTCATAATCTTGCAGTTCATGAGTTCGAGGCCTGTATTGGGCTTGCTGATATCAGGACAGAGGCTGCTTCAGATCCTCTGTCCCCCTCTCTCTACCTGTCCCCCACTAGCATGTGCTCTCTCTCACAAATAAACATTAAAAAAATTTTTTAAATGGAACTAGACCTAGACGTTTAACATAATACAATGTGACAACTCTGACAGATCTATGACCCCCACCTTCAGAGTTTATTGTTGTTCCCACCTTTTATACTTAGTTGTTTGCTTAGTGACTTTTCTGAACTAATTTTGTCTTAGTGTCTCTTAGCTTATCGGTCAACTAATGATTGGACAGAAATATCCTTAAACACCTGAAACTAATAAATCTCCCAGCCTTTGCTGGAGTAGCTCTGTGTAGTGATGGAGCATGTCTTTAAAACTCAGTTTATAATCCCACCTCAGTCTTCAATTCCTACTTGCCTAAAACTTTAGGGTCAATCAGACATAAGAGCTTAGGGCTTTCTCACATCTTTCCCAAGCATGGTCAGAGCTCTTCCATGTAACATGGCCTTCTAGATTACCAGGAATATGTCCAAGTTCTTCAAAGCCCTTATGGAAAGTGCATTCACCAGCTATTCCTTTTAAGCTTTTGGTGAGTCTATTGTTTGCTCAACTGTTATCTATCACATAAGCATCTGCAATTTAAAACCCTTGCCCGTAATTGTTTTCTGGCAATGTTCCCTGTGAGGGGGAAAGTTTTTTAGCACTGAGTGAGTTTTGACTCATCCTTGTAAGTGAATTCTTCCAGAGAAGCACTCGACAGATCAGATAATGACAATTCTATGGGAATGGTCTGAAAGAGTTCCAAATTCATTCTGCCCTCTCTAGTGTCTGCCAAGCTGCCCTCAGGAATGTGGGCTGTTATTTTTTAAGGCTACTGCATAACTGGAAAGTGGGTAGTGGGGTTAGGGTAAGTTATAATGCCACAGAGCCCACTGTTCTTACTAAGATTCAGCCACTTTTCTTGAGTAAATGATCCTTGGGTTAGATCCTTGGATTAACCAAATAAGTCTTTGGTTAATTTCTAGAGTTCTGAAATTTTAATTCTGAAGTTTTTTTAAAGTATAGGTGACATATATTAGTTTCAGCTATACAGCACAGTGATTCAACAATTACATATGTCATAAAATAAATTCCAAGAAATTTTGCCTTTTTTTCATTGCTCTTATGAAGGGGAAAATTTTTGAAGGTCGTTTTTTCTGCCATTTTAATGGCAGAAAATAAATAAGTAAAATAATCCAAACCATGGCTAAGTCCAAAAGCACCAGCTGCCAGACACCAGCATCATGGAAATGCAGAGTTAGGAGTTGTGAAGTAGTAAAGACATAATAAAAAGCCTGTATCTTCTGTGAAATTGCCCCATAAGGTCCATTCTGAATATCTACCAATTTCCAACGCCTTTCTATCCTCCTTTAATTAAACCTGCTCTTCCTTCAACAGCAGCACCAAGGCGAATGGGAGTGAGCTAATTCAATCTTATTGATTCCCTGTTTTGTTTAATCACTAGAGTTACTATTTTGTTTAATTACTAAAGATTGTCTTCTACTATTTCTATTTCAAATATACCTTGATTCAGTTACAATAGTTCTGCAGAGAAAAGTGTTCTACATTCCAAACAATCAACTTATAAACTTTTGAAACCCAACAGGCTTGTTAACAAAGAATTCGCTGTATTCAATTAATGGCTGAAACCCATAATGTAAAAAAAAATAAGTGGTGTAGCTGGTAAACTACTCTGAAGGTCTTCACCTGGATTTCAAAGGATAGAAGAAGAACTAGAAGAATGTGAGGCAAATTGTGTGAACAGAAGCTTCCAGCCTGGAATTAGCATAATATGATCTCAGATAGGTGAGCAGACTAAATTGGCTATGATGGTGTGGGGAGAAGAAGAAGGTTAAAGTTAGGGAGACAAATGGGAGCTGGGAAAGGCAATAGAAACCCTTAAACAACAGGCAGAGAATTTTGTACTTGACTTGTAGGACAATAGTTCACAACCATTTTATCTCCTCCAATACACCTAAGAGATGCAATCACTCCCAGTTACAGTAGTGGGCACAATTCAAGAGATATTCAAATACAGGGATGAGGTAGTGAAAATGGTATCAAAATCTCTGGCAGGAGGTGTGGAGGGGAGGGACATGAGAGGTTTGAGAAAGCCACACTTGAGATTCTGCTAGTCCTTCCTTAACTACTTCACTCATTCCTCCACACCCCCTTCAGTGGGAATGGGAAGTCAGGGATCTTTGAAGAAAACAGTGCCCTTTTGAAAATGCTTCATGACTGTATCTCATTGGAGTAATTGCCTAACTTCCTGAATATTAGACAAGTCTATTTCAGCACTTTCCAAAATGGGATTCATAAAACACTCATCCCATAGATGCCACCTGTTTAAAACATTCAGTTCATACAAGTCTGGGAAATCCCACATACATATAATATCCCCTCTTGCCAGAGATTCACAAACGATATTTATTAGCCTACTAAAGGATCTAAGAACTCCCACAGTAGAGAAATCTGTTCAATTTTCTTAATGCAGTTTCCACACACTTACCTGATCATAGATTTTATCCTCACATAATGTCTACTAGCATCCTAGTATTTCAGAGAAAAAACCTGATAAACACTGGCCTTATCAGCTTCTATGTGGTTGGTGACATGTCACATGTGGTTCTGCACTTGTCACAGATCTCCTTATGCAAGACAATAAAGCAGAAAATGACATTTTCTCCTCTCTAGAAACCCCACTCCCTATAACCATCTGTCCAGTCCTCCCTTACCTCTTCAATTCCTCATGTAGAGAAGAATTCAGCTCAGCCCTTTCAGTCCCCCGCCCCATTTCCCCACCACCACCACCACCACCACCACCACCACCAAGTGGCTTTATTCAGTGGGAATTGTGAATCAAGGCACCTGGGTTCTTCAGTGTTTTTCTGGGACTCTGACCAATATCCATCCCTGAATCTGAGCTAAGTAACTGAGCTGCCTAAAAGGGAAACCAGCTTGGAGAACATGATGGCACTTGTGGGTCTTCCTGTGTAATTAACTAGAGGAAAGGGAAGGGTTATGAAAATCTGCTGAGCAGGGGGCAAAAGAAAAGATGGGAACAGGCCTGTCAGGGCCTGAGTGAGTTACAAAAGAGAACAAGGCAGAAGAGAATGAGGAATGACCTTCTTCCTAGCTTATTTCCTTCCTCTGCAAAAGTCCTGAGTGGCCTTTTCCATTCTTCCCCAGTACCGCTGCACCGACTTTCTCTTTCAAAGCTGTGCTCTGTGCTCCCTCTGCTGGCCCCGACACAGCAGTTAGATTTAAAAACCAACTCTAATAATTAACATTTGGGTGGCCTGCAGAGATGTTTGCCGTCTACATATCCTCTCTTGAACCTGGCTACACTTCCTAATAAAGATGAGAATCCAACATCTTTTGTATTAGCAACAACAACAAAAAATAAAGGTAGGCAAAGAATAGCTAAATAAAGTATTGTACTTCATACTATGAAACGCAGCCGCCTAAATTATGTCCACCACTGCGTGAGAGGTGCTAGAGATAAAAAGGCTGGTAATACTTGACCTCTGTTCTCAGGAAATTTATTACAGAGGAGAGGCCAACACATAACACATTTGTCAAAAGGAAGAGTTTTAGGAAACTTGCATATCATATGCCTTGAATGATGATTCAAATATGTTCCCTGAATGTATAAAGCAACTCATATAGGTCTGGCTGTGGTTTCTTAAATATGCATCTGATTGGATTGATTTGGTCCCATGACAATATGGACTCCTAATGATCGTAACAGCCATCCACACTGGAACACTTCCTGGAGGCCAGTCATCAGATTCTTTAGGTATGTTAGTTCCTTTTCTGAATTAAGTTCGGAGACGAGCCTAAGAGAGAAACTGAGGTTCAGAGACACCAAGAGTACACAACGAGAAAGTGGCAAAGTCAGCGTTACAATCCAGGCCTGCTTGACTCCAAAGTCCCTTCAATCTCCTCCTACTACACTATCTTCAATCATTATCCAGTTTCCACAAATGCATAGCTACCCGAGGCTTCCCTCCACTTGGCTGCTAAATATAATGGAAAAGCCTAATATGAAAGTGAACAGTAGTATCCTACATCCTGTTTACACTGAGCATGGCTCTATGTGCTGCGACGAACCCCTGCCCTTAAGGAGTTTACAGTATAACAGAGCAGGGGTTATATGTAAAATAAATTCAATATGGCTGGTAAAGAATAGAAGCAGAAAAATGTTCACCTTTAACCCCAAAGGTAGACCTATAGTCTGCACAGCTCCAACAAGGATCAAATATGTGCAGGTTGCTACATCCTCAAAGGGATTCGTGACTGCTTGTGTATCTCATTGGTAGTTAATACTGAAATGAATGATAAGCATCAGAGAAATTTTGTGAAAGTAGCTTTACGAGTAGAAATTCAAAGGAGACATTTATGATCTAATACGCACTACATGTCCCCTCCCCCTTGAGCACTAAGCATATAACCACCAGCTTCATACAGCAAAAGTGCAGCCCTTTCTGCCCACAACTCCTGTCCCCGTGCTACTTAAATAAACTTATTAAGTTGTGCCATACAGCGTTTCAAGAATTATTTCTTAGCTGTTGCACTTAACAAAGCTGCATCGTGGCCAACAGATGTTCTATATAGCAAAAACAGGGGCACCTGGCTGACTCAGTTGGTAGACCATAGGACTTTTAATCTCAGGGTTGGGAGTTCAAGCCCCACATTGAGCATGGAGCCTACTTAAACAATAATAATAATTATTATTATTATTGCCAGAAACTGCCAGTTTGAAGTCAAAATGGGGAACAAAGTCCATAAACAAGAACAAACTCCCCTAGAATAAACATAAAAAATGTGTCAAGCCTTTATGAAGAAACTTATAGGCCTCTTATAGGAAGCTATAATAAAGAATAAATAGAAAGTCAACCCATGTTCCTAATAGGAAATATTAAATATTGCAGATATATTAATTCTTTCCAATCTGTGACATTTAAAGCATTTTGAGCTACAGTTATCGAATCATTGTGATATCAGCACAGAAAAGGACATGTATATCAACTCTAAAATCCAATAAACAATGTTGTGGAAGAATTTAGTTTATGGCAAAAGTGGCATTTCAAGTAAGTAGTCTGAAATAACTGGCTGGATATTTGGGGAAATGTAAATTTTTACCTCACAAGAGACACAGAAACAAATTTCAAGTGGATTAAAGATTTAAACATTAAAGCAAACAAAAGTAACAGACGAAAATTAAGGAAATATTTTCATATGGGTATAGGAAAGGAAGCCTTGCCTAACATGCCACTAAGTTCCAACATCGTAATAAAAAATATGTTTAAGAAACAAAATCCAAAAATGTCTACAAAAGAATAGTCACCAGAAAGAAAAAGGAAATTATAGATTTCAAAGGAAAATATTTGAAATATATGTAATGGTTAAAGAAAGCAACATGTTTTTGATTTAAAAACAAAACAGAGGCGCCTGGGTGGTTCAGTCAGGTAAGCATCTGACTTTGGTTCAGGTCATGATCTCGTGGTTTGTGGATTTGGGCCTCACGTCAGGGTCTGTACTGACAGCTCAGGGCCTGGAGCCTGCTTCAGATTCTATGTCTGTCTCTCTGCCCCTTTCCCACTCGCAATCTCTCACTGTCTCTCTCAAAATAAGTTAAAAAATAATAAAATCAATTTTTAAAATATTCTTTAAAAAAACAAAAAACAGATTTTGGAAAAAACAGTATGCATGTATCATTAATGTTAAATATAAAAATGCATCAAAACAATCAAATATAAATTAAATTATTACACTGACTTTTTTATGGGTTGGTAAAAATAGACTTTTGCTGCCATATCCTACAAATTTCTACAGTGATTACAGGCTACAAGAAAAAATATATAAATATTCTCATTTTGAAGAACAAGAAGTAAAAGAGGGAGTTCTTTAGAGGAGAACTTCATTACTAAATAATAATCCTGAGTTAGTGAGTGCTTGATAGTCTCCAGCTTGTAGAATATTTACAAACTCCTCGGTGACTAAGGAATTGGATGATTTAAAAACTAGTGACTTTTCCGTCTGAGAAGATAATCTGTAAAAAGCAATGACAGTAGGTTCGCTAGTCAATGAAAGTAGTCATAAAGTCTAAAAGCTTGTTTTAAAAGAAATGGACAATAGTGGAGGCGCCTGAGTGGCTTAGCTGATTAACATCCGACTTCGGCCCAGGTCATGATCTCATGGTCTGAGAGTTCGAGCCCTGCTTCAGGCTCTGTGCTGACAGCTCAAAGCCTGGAGTCTGCTTTGGATTCTGTGTCTCCCTCCCGCTCTCTGCCCCTCCCCCGCTCTACGCTGTGTGTGTGTGTGTGTGTGTGTGTGAAAAATAAACATCTAAAAAATTAGGAAAAAAAAAAACAAATAGACACTAGTGAACGTCCCATTTCTCCTTCCCAAGGATCCAGCTTCTCACCACCCATTCTGCTCCATCCTCAAGGTTGTCAAACTATCAAGGGAAAGACAAAAATGCCGGTGATGTTTCATATTACCTGTTGTGGTTTTCATTCTGTTATTCGCTGCATAAAAATAGAGAACAAAGAAAATGGAGGAGGAGAAGAGACAGAGCTGGAAGAGCAGGGGGAGAAGGAGAAGATTCTCAGCTCTTAACATTTCAAAATAAGGTTTTGGGAACTCCCTGAAGAGAGAGTATGTGAAAGGAAAAGGTTTGGGACAGCAGAAGCCAACATTAATGCCATAAATTGGGAAGAATGCCCAGGGTGGTAGGTGGTTCCCCACCTAGACTTGCTAGAGTTTCCACAGCCTGGGAGAGGACAGAGTCCAAAGGAAGCAATCCAATTAGCTAGAGTCCCCGCTGGAAGGTGAGGGGTGACAGAGTATGGTGATGAGAAAGTTAATTCGGGATCTAAGGGCTTGCTTCCCAGGTGAGATAAGGTCCAAGAGCCTCTTCCCTCATGACAACAGAGTGAAAGCACGACCGGAGGGGTGGCAGCATGGTGTGTTGGCCAGAGGCCTGAGACAGCCTCTCAAGCCTCCCACCACCTCAGAATGGCATGAAGGAGCAGGGGAAAGTTTTCCTCACCCCAGAAGGGCTACAAAAGTGGCTGAGAGAGAACCAGAGTACCTGAAGGGGCCTTGAGTTTCCCAGTGCAGTGTGTGAACTGATGACCAGAAACAGAAAACAAACAGCAGCAGCAGCGGGAGCCACCTTAAAGAGATGACTATCACGAATCAGCTCTCTCCCACCCCTGGGCCCTCACTCGGGCAGATGCCGCCCCTACCCTGGATAGAGAAAGGGGATGGAGTAAATCCTGAGTTAACTGAAGAAACCTGGCATTGTCTAGATTAAGCCTCAGGTATCAGGTAAAATGGGGCTTTACATTTTACATTTCTATAGGTCTGAATTTGTGGATTGTGCAAATTGAACCCATCACACCTGCTTTACAGGATTGTTTCCACAGGACAAGGTGAGAGTGAGATCAGGGAGGCCCCATACACACCCTTTCGGCGACCAGACAGCTCATGACTTCATTGCCCAGTCTCTTTTGGCTCCACTACTTACCAAACACAAGGGTGCTGCAATTTGGCCAAGTTCATTCACCTCATTTTTACGATAAGCAAGAATAATCCAATGAGGGGCACCTGACTGGCTCAGTTGGTAGACCGAGGGATCCTTGATCTCGGGGTTGTGAGTCCGAGCCCCATGTTGGTGGGTGTGAAGATGGCTTAAAAATAAAATCTTAGGGGCACCTGGGTGGCTTAGTCAGTTAAGCGTCCGACTTCGGCTCAGGTCATGATCTCTGTGAGTTGGAGCCCCGTGTCAGGCTCTGTGCTGACAGCTCAGAGCCTGGAGCCTGCTTCAGATTCTGTGTGTCATTCTCTCTCTGCCCTTCCCTCACTTGTGCTCTGTCTCTGTCTCTCAAAAATAAATAAATGTAAAAAAAAAAATTTTAAGATAAAATAAATTAAAAATAAATAAAATCTAAAAAACAAATATTCCAGCGCATTTACCTCAGAATTAACATATTTCCTTTTCCCACATACAAATAATGTGACCAGGGCTTTTAATTCAGTGACTCCACCTGTAACACAAGACATTCTCTCTAACCTGATAAGACACACTGATTCAAGATTTCCTTTATATAGGAGGATACATGATTCAACAAAGCATTTTCCTCAGGAGCTAAAGTCCAGACAAGTTTTGCTATTTGCTTGTCAAATCCAATCTGATTGCACTGGGTTAAAATCAGCTCAATTGATTACCTGTCTTCACCTCTGCCAATCACCCCATAAGGACATCGATTGTTTTTCCTTTAAAGTTATACCACTGGGAGCAAGAAAGTGATATTCATGAATGTACTTATCACACTAATAGTGCAACTGCTTATCTACGGTGTGCTGAGTATCTTGCCTAATTACTTAAACTTGATGACTAACCCCATTTTATAGATTAGAAAACTGAGTCTCAGAAAGGTTAAGTTCCAATAACGGCATGGAGTAAATGACAACGCCTATTTCAAGGTGTTTTTTTTTTTTTAATTTAAGTAATCTCTACACCCCACATGGGGCTCAAACTCATGACCCCAAGATCAAGAGTTCCGCGGTCCTCCAACTGACGGGAGGTGGGGGAAGGAACAGTATCTATATTTAATCCAAGTTGGTCTAACTTCTTTTCACTCCGCCAACGACAGCCTGCTAATGGAAATGTAAGAACTTCTCTTAAGCTTATATTTTTAAAAATTCTTGTCAAGGAACTCAAGATCTAGGATAACAAGTTTTTCTACCACTCCTACCCCTCTCACCTCCTACCCAACTCCACCACACACTTTGCCTCTGCCACACTCACTCATATGTATTCCCTAAACCCACGTGCCCGCTCTAAAGCCTTTACAGAAGCTGTTCCCTCTGTTACCACTCTCCTATCCTTCTTCCCCACTGATAAGAATATCAACCGAGTATCAGAAGGCGACTGAAAGCTTTGCTTCCTCTCCCAAGGACAATTAGCTGCCTCCCTCCACTCCGGCTTCCTCAACTCAGTCTATCTTTCCACCACGGCACACACATGCCACTTGAGATTGGCGTCTGCCCGCAAATGCCGCCGTCACCGCTCCCAGACTGTGAATTCCCAAAGCCAGAGCCCAGGGCCCGTATCTTAGGCAGCCGGGCACTGTGGGAGTTCAATACTTGGTAAGTTAATGGCTGGATTTTAAGTCAAGGGCTATACTTTACATCTTCTAGACTGTGAATGACTCATAGGTAGGTAAGCACTGTGAAGTAAACTGGCTCTCACCAAAAGATTTTAAGGAAAACCACAAAGGATAAAGTCTTCACTCACCCAAAGACAGCTTTTTACGAAACCCCGCCCCCGTCTCCTCATAGGCTCTTCCCAGGGATGGCCCCGCCTCCCTCCCTGCCAATCGATCGCTCCTCGCTCCCGCGCAAGGGCCGTCCGGAGCCCCGCCCCAGTCACCGCCCCGAGGCTGTCTCTGGCGGTTAGGTCCGGTGGGGGCCGTTCCTTTAACGGGCCCGCCCAGCATGACGATCACCTACAGCTGTATCGCTAATGGCAGAGCGGTCCTGGCGGAGCTGGCCCTGACCGGCGGCTCCTATCAGGTACCCCTGGGTCCGGACCTCCGCCTGGGCGGGTTCCGCGCTTCAAAGCTGGTGCCTGCCGGCCCGCCCCTCAGGGCGCTGCGCTGCCGCGCGGCCGGGAGCGAGCCCTGGGAGCCAGAGGCCCCGCCCCGCGAGAGGCCGGTTTCTGGGAGGCGGTGAAACCCGGGCGGGAGCCAGCGCGCTTCGAACGGCGGAGCCACACGTGCGCCGCCTGGGGGTTAGGGCTGGTGGTGCGCGCGACCCGTTTGGCGGTGGTTAGTAGCCGCGTGCAGCTGCAATTCCGGAGACCCTTAAACATTTTTTTACCCGTGCGGAGAAGTGACTTGCAGTTCAACACACGTTTATTGAACATGTGTTATTTGGTGAAGGTACAGGGGATGAAGTAAAGAAGACGGGACCCGGAGTTGCCCATTGATGTCTCTTTGTGACCAAGGGCTATGAACAGTTTTTCCTACAGGGTAAAAAGTCTTCCAGTCAAGAGATAGGTTGGGATTGCTCCTGAGGCACTCAGGATGGGTGGCTCCTTGCTCACCGCAGCAGACGTGATATTAGGGTGCTTGGCGTGGAAGCCTTATAAGAGTTAGTGTTAGCCTGGGACAGGAAAGGGGACTCCTGCATTCAGATGGAACAGCACAGTGTGTTGGGAGAACCTCAAGACTCGGTGTGGCTAGAGCACAGGGTCACAGTATGTAAGGGCTAAAGATCAGGTCAAGAAAGCGGGCAGAGGCTAGTTAAGGAAGAGTCCTATATTCAGTTTGTTATCGTAGGGGAACCTGGGGAGCAATTATTCGCTTATAGCAGGATCTGATTCATCTTCCACAAAATTTGGTCTAGTTACAATATGGAAGGTGGATTGGAGGGGAGATAACCAGTTAGGATGGTATTGTTGTTTCTCTAGGAGTTTTAAGGACCTGAGCTAAGGACCTGTCACTAAGGACCGTGACAGTGCAAATGGAAAGGAAGGGGCAGATCCTAAAAAGACTTTGTAAAACTAAGGGAACAGGGTCATGCCTAGGATGATTCTCCATTTTTTTTGTCTTTTTTCCCCCCAGAATTATTGAGCCATAATTCACATTGACAATGTGTAAATTGAAGGTGTACAACGTGATGATTTGTCAAATTTTGTTCTTAGGTGGCATTAAACAAGATTGAAACTACAGATGGAGGAGCAGGATTGTGAGGGAGGATGTCAGAGGGAATGCAGGGGAGGAGAGTACAGTTGGAGACAGGTTGAATTTTGTTGCCTGTTAGAAGCGGCCAATCTGTTTATGTACTTCTTCCTCCACCTTATTCCCAAAAGATTTAAGTCAAAAAATGTTCAATAGGTAGCACGCAGAGGCTCAGGACTAACAGCTGAAGATAGTAGAAGGGGATGGAAAAGAAAAGTATGGGAGTGGGGAGAGAAAAGGACGAAAAGAACACTGTTCAGGAGCAGAATAGAGAAGCGGGACACCAAATGAGAGCAGCAATGTCCTGAAAGCCAAGAGAAGAGAGCTACAAGAATGTTTTATGCCCCAAAGAAGTTGAACAAGATCGAAAAGGTACTCCTTGGACTCTACAGTCAGCAGATGATTGGTGACCGTGTAGTTAGCAGTTTGGAAGAAGTGGTAGAGGCGGAAGCCAGACTGCTTTGGGCCAACTGCATGGGAGATGAGGAAGCAGGGTGAGTGTACTTAGACCATCTTTACAAGAATTTAGAAAAGGAGGGAGATAGGGTGAAAGCTGAGGAAGCAGGATCCAGGAAAGGGCCTCGTGTTTCAAAACAGGGAAAATTCTCAATGTCTGTAGGCTAATGGGAAGGAGGAAAGGTTGAAGATCTAAGAGAGGAGGAAATTATTGGTACAGTGAGACCTGAAGGAGCTCAAAGGAATGGAATCCAACATAGCAGTGGAGACGTGAATCTTGGATTAGAGAACTGTCTCCTTTCTCTTGGGGAATGGAAGAGTCTGGATATAGAGACATAGAACTTGGTCTCCTTCCTGGCTCTCCTCTTTACCAGTCCCTTAAGTGCTATGTTGCTCAAGGCTCTAACGTCTGTCCTCTTAACCTGACACCTTCATTCACACCCGTAGACACCTTTGCCTTGACCACTGCCAAGTCCACTTCCAGAGTAATCTCTCTCCACAGTTACATTGCCCAATAGAACTTCAAACATACCATGTCCAGAACAAATCATCTTTCCTAGCAGATTCCTCCTCATCTGTTTCTCATCTTGCTCAGTAGCTCTACTGAGCGATTCAAGCTGGAAACTGGGAGTAATCTTCAACTGCCCCTTCTGCACTTTCACGTTTGTTCATTCGTTATTTTGTTCTGTCAGTTCTGTCTCCAGCATATGTCCTGAAGCCAAATCCTTGCTTCTGAACTTTCTAGGCCCTGATACCAGGGTTATTGAAAACGCTTCTTTGGCACCTGGGTGGCTCAGTTGGTTAAGCATCTGACTTTGGCTCGGGTCATAATCTCACAGTTCATGAGTTCGATTCCTGCATCGGATGAGCTCGAGCCCTGCTTCCAATGAGCCCTGCTTCTCTCTCTCTCTCTCTCTCTGCCCTTTGCTCACTTGCACCCTCTCTCTCTTATAGAGAGAGAGAGAGAGAGAATTCTTAAAAAAGAAAAGGAAAAAAAATACCTCTTAGGCATGGTCTCCCAGACTTTAGCCTTGTCCTTCTCAGAACTGGCCTCCACACTGCTACCCAAGTGATTGTTCCTAAGAGCAAATATGATGTCACTCTCCTGCTTAAAATCATTTCGTGGCACCTGATTACATTCAGAATAAAGCCCATATCCCTGTAGCCTGGCATTCAGGGCCCTCCCTGGTAGGGTTTTTCCATGACTGCCTCTTTCTCTTCCCACACATCCCTGGGCTCCGGCTACCCTGAACTTCATGCTGATCTCACCAAGGTCTCCCTTTGCACCTCCAATTCCCTTTCCCTGGAACCCGTTTTTCTCCACTGTTTAGCAATGTAACCTTTTCTGGGCTTTGAAACTTTTCTCAATTCTTCCTTGAAGCCTTCTCTATGCCTACACTAATTTACATATCTTTAAGAAACTACTTACCAGGCTGAATTGGAATCTTTTTCTGATCTGCCACTGCCATCAGACTCCTTCAGTCCAGGGACTGTCATCTCTGTCTTTGCAGTGTATGATCCATAGCATATAGTAGGTTCTCAGTAAAGAATTAATTGGGGCACATGGGTGGCTTGGTAGGTTAAGCTTCTGATTCTTGATATCAACTCAGGTCATGATCTTGTGGTTCATGGGATCGAGCACCAAGNTTATCTTTAAGAAACTACTTACCAGGCTGAATTGGAATCTTCTTTTTCTGATCTGCTACTGCCATCAGACTCCTTCAATCCAGGGACTGTCATCTCTGTCTTTGCAGTGTATGATCCATAGCATATAGTAGGTTCTCAGTAAAGAATTAATTGGGGCACATGGGTGGCTTGGTAGGTTAAGCTTCTGATTCTTGATATCAACTCAGGTCATGATCTTGTGGTTCATGGGATCGAGCACCAAGTAGGGCTCTGTGTTGGCGGCACAGAGCCTGCTGGGGATTCTCTCTCTCCCCACCATTCTGCTCCTCCCCTGCTCACATTCTCTGCATCTCTCAAAATAATAAACATTTTTAACAGAACAAAACAGGGATGCCTGGGTGGCTTAATCCGATTTCAGCTCAGGTCATGATCTCACAATTCATGGATTCGAGCCCCACATTCGGCTCCACACTGACAGTGCAGAGCCTGCTTGGGAATCTCTCGCCCTCTTTGTCTCTGCCCCTCCTCTAGTCTTGTTTCTCTCTCTTTCTCTCTCTCTCTCTCTCAAAATTAAATAAATAAACTTAAAAGCAAACAATTAAGGAAGGAGAGAAACAGAAAGTTGAAGCAATCCAGAAGGCAGAAGGCCTCTCTTTATGAAGCATGCAGGAAAGTAAGACAGTGGAAGGGAACAGTATACAGTTGGAGGACAGGATTACAGGTTTGCCTGACTGCTGTGCAAAAAGCTGACCGGGGGAACAAAAAGGATGACAAGGAGCTTTAAGGAACAGTCTATCATGTCTTTCCTCAGTGCTAAACAGTAATGTCACAAATACTTTACATTCATTAGAAAAATATTAGTTATCTACCAAAGCTTAATCGTGAGATCAAACCACTGCTGTTATAGGATCTTGGAGCTGGACAGGATACTAGAGAGCATCTTGCCCAATTCCTTCATTCTTTACATGAGGAAACAGACCCAGACAAGTCACTTCCTTAAGATGTGCAGCACAATAATTTCAGAAAAAGAGCTAGAGCCCACTCTCTCAGTCCTGTTACTGCCTCATGTTGCCTTTCACTTTATTTCAGATTTTGCTATGACTTCCTTGTTTATATAACCTAGAAAGGACACTTGGTGAAAGCTAGGAGAATGTTCCAGTGACGATAATATAGTAACTGGAAATTTATGTATTCCCTTACTTTTTTTGTGTTTCGTAGGAAACCTTTCCCTGGAAAATACCGCCTGAATTGTTCAGGCAATACCAAGAATTTCAAGTTTTACTTTCTACTGTTAATAATAAGTTTTTCCCTCCCAAGAAGTTTTTATTTCACGTGTCATTTAGTGGAAATGGAAAAGTTAATTAGGAATGTGACTATTCAAGTCTTCCTAGGTAACTTTCAGGTTCCTTTCAAACTTCTAAAGTAAATTAATAGGACTTCATACAATTAACTATATTTAAGATATTCTGGATAATCGTTAACATCGCGTACGTTTTCGTCCTGGAAAATGAGCCTTACAAGAAATAGATAATAAATAAAGGATCTTGGCAATTATTTCTTTCATAGAAAGAGACCAATAAATAATATTGAAAAAATTTCTCTTAATCAAAATAAAGAAAGAAGACTGCTTAGGATATTCAGAGAATAAGAGCTGAATACTTTTAACCCATTAACATTTTTACGTATTTCAGTACACTGAAAAGATACTTGATTAGATAGTGCTTCCCAGCCTTAAAGCCATATGTAAACTGTAACTCTAAGCAAACTGCATTTGCACGTGTAAGTATACACAGTGTATATTTGTGTAATTTAAACATTTTCCTTCAGATTCAAATGAATATTTTATAACTTGCCTTTCACTGTGCATTATGACTACCCATTAGTTCTCCTCGTGAACACTTGTTCTTTAATAAACCAATGAGAACATTGGTAAATGTAGGGGGTGGAATAATGAAAGGCACTACAATCTTCCACAAAGTAAATGCTGATAATTTATTTTTAGGAAGCAGCGGCAACAGTGCTTCGACTGGTGCTTCTTAGAGCTGAGCCAAAGACCATCATGCAGATGGGAAGGTAAGTTATATTCTAATAAAGGTCTGCTTTTTAATAATAATAATAACATGAGGAAAAAAAATTTGGTTGCACATGCTCTTGATTGAACCTTCAGAAGGGAGAATGTCTATATGTAAAAGTATAAGATCAGATGAGAATGATTAACACCAGATTCAAGATCGTGGTTACCTCTGCAAAGGAAAGGGAGAAAAACAAAGTTGGGGAAGGGTATACATGAGCCATTAATGTTATCTGTAACATTCTAACCAGATAGTAGGTCTAAAGTGTTCTTGTTACCTTATTCTTCATACTTCTTTAGTATACCCAAAATATTTCTGTAATAAAAAAGGAAACTTCCACTTGAAAACTCTTTAATAAGAACACTCTAAGCTGTACATGGGATATTACGTGGTATGGCCTAACTCAGTCTTGAAAACATTTTGCTAGTAGAAGAACAGGTGGGGAATAAGAGAGCATCTATTATTTTTAGATTCACCATTGTTTTTTTTTTTTTAAGAGTAGGTTTCTTTTAACCTTTACACTGCTAGCCACCCCCAACTTCCCCCCCACCATGTGCTCTGTCCCATCCACGGCTTCCTCCCTCTCCCCCAAACTGACCAATGTTCCAACTTCTATAGCCATCACTCACCTGTTTCTTCATTGCCACAACTAAATATGCAACCTCAGACATGAGCGCCTAATCCTACCCGCTCTTTTCTTTTGGTGCTAAACTTTTAAATCTCTTTATATTTTCCCTTTCCATTGCCTTTCTTTTCCTTACAGTTTATCACTGAAGAACCTGTGGAGTGTAGAGTTTCCCACACTCTGACTTTGCTGATTGTGTATTCAGAATGCAGTTTGCTCAGTTTCAAGCAACTGGATCCATAGGCTTGATCCCTTCGCCAAGACGATAGGTGTTTTTTTATGAAATGGTACATATGTCTGCTTCTGTCTCCTTTTGCCATGCTGGCAGCTATTTACACTCCTTGCCTGCACCATAGAGCCATTAACTGATTGGGGAGTGCAAAATGGTGATATTCTAGTTTTGTTTTCACTTCTTAGCCAGTGTGATTTCAAAAAAGACACTTCTCGGGTTGCCTGGGTGGCTCAGTTGTTTGGGCGTCCAACTTTAGCTCAGGTCATGATCTTGCAGTTTGTGGGTTCGAGCCCCACGTAGGGCTCTGTGCTAACAGCTAGCTCTGTGCTAACAGAGCCTGGGGCCTGCTTAGGATTCTGTGTCTCCCTCTCTCTCTCTGACCCTCCCCTGCTCACGCTGTCTCTCTCTCTCTCTCTCTCAGAAATAAATAAAACATTAAAAAAAGTTTTTAAATAATAAATAAATAAATAAGACACTTCTCTCATCTACAGTTTATTTACCTATATTGTGCATTCTAATTTGAATCCTTTGAATACCTCTTCCTGAACTCCTGATTCATATCTCCAACTGCCTATTCCACATCTCTGTCGGACGCCTGATAGACATCGCAAACTTATGTCCAAAACCAAGCAGTCTTCCATGTATCGCCTTTCCAGTTCCTCAGGCCTGAAACCTTTCTGATTCTTGGCTTTTGTCTCTTTGACATCCAAATCCAGCCCGTCTGCAAATCCTGTTGCCTTTCCCTTCCAAACATATGTCCACCATCTGACCACCTCCACCACTGCTGTAGGAACCACGCCACCATCGTCTCACGTCTGGGTTACTCGATACAAAGTGAAATTCATTTTGGTCTTTGTGGGTTTTTTTTATTTTTAAGCATTTCTCTCTTAAGCTTTGATTTAATAGCATTTTATAATTAGGGAAAACTCGTATGTGATTCCAAAATCAACTTGAGAAAACAAGTTTCCTTCAAAAAGTCTAATTTTCATTCTTTCCTCTCTGCACTGTTCTCCCTCTCCCCCTATACAGGTAACCATTTTGACTAAATTCTTAGTTTGTCATTTTCCTTTTCTTTGCTTTTTTTTTGTGTGTGTAAGAGAAACGTGCATATATATGTGCACTTCCCTTAAGGAAGAACATGAGAATGATAGATAAGTGGTAGCACATCATACCCGCTTTTCCTCATCTCGCTTTTGTTAGTTACCAGTGTATCCTGAACATCGAGTATTGAAGGTTTTTTAACTTTTAAAATTCTTTTTCTTTTCAATGTTTATTTGTTTTTGAGGGAGATAGAGACACAGAGACAGAGTATAAGCGCGGGAGGGGCAGAGAGGGAGCCACAGAATCTGAAGCAGGCTCCAGGCTCTGAGCTATCAGCACAGAGCCCCACGGGTGCCTCAAACTCATAAACTGTGAAACCATGCTCTGAGCAGAAATCGGACATTTAACCTACTGAGACACCCAGACGTCCCAAGGTTTTTTAACTTTTAAAGATGATTTCTTTTTTTTTAAGACAAGTGATCTTTATTATTATTATTATTATTATTTTGAGAGGGAGAGTGTGCATGCGAGCAGGGAAGGGACAGAGAGAGAGAAAGAGAATCCCAAGCACACTCCACAGTCTCAGCACAGAGCCTAACGTGGGGCTCCAGCTCACAAACCATGAGATCATGACCTGAGCCGAAGCTAAGAGTCAGATGCTTAACCAACTGAGCCATCCAGGTGCCCCTAAAGATGGTTTCTGAATGTTACTCAGCAATAACTTACTAAGCATAAATTTAAAATAACTCCTCCCATATATCCAATATCAATTTACTTCAAATCATACCTATAACTTTCAGAGAGATGATAGAATTAGCAACTTTTTTTCCACAAAGACTCCTCCCCATTTAGAAATAAAAATATTTTCCAAATGGAGATGATGTGTATCAATCGATGTCATCATTCAAAATATCTGTAGCAAATATATATATACAGGTAGCATATTCTATTCATGATATGACATGAAGGATTTACATTGAAAGGGCGCATACTTTACATTCGCTGCCTCTGGGATTATCTTTTCTACCTGTTTCTAAGATTCATCACTTTTGTGTCTATCCAATTTAGCATTTGACCAGGTCTGTTGCCTGTTAACCATTTGGATATAGAGTGTTCAAAATGACTAGCTGAAAGTCTAGGCACCAAGCAGCTGTGTTTGTTGCCATATTCTTAAATTTTCTGCATTGTTGGGGAGTAAAGATAGAGGCACTTGCCAAGAGTCTTCTAGCTTGCTCGTCTGTGGCTCTGAGAAGGCACAAAAGGTCAGATCAGATACTTTTGCATACTATAGGGGAGTTTAATTTCCGCCCCCCAATTCATCTGGTTCTTTAGAATATTTAGTATTAACAGTTTACAACTTTTTTTCGTTAATAATTTATTTATTTTTTAATTTACATCCAAGTTAGTTAGCACAGGGTACAACAGTGGTTTCAGGAGTAGATTCCTTAAAGCCCCTCCCCCATTTAGCCCATCCCCCTCCCTCAACCCCTCCAGCAACCCTCTGTGTGTTCTCCATATTTAAGAGTCTCTTATGATTTCTCCCCCTCCCTGTTTTTATATTATTTTTGCTTCCCTTCCCTTATGTTTATCTGTTTTGTATCTTAAAGTCCTCATATGAGTGAAGTCATATGATATTTGTCTTTCTTCAACTAATTTCACTTACCATAATACCCTCTAGTTCTATCCACGTAGTTGCAAATGGCTACAACTTTTAAATTCTAATCTATCCCAATAGAAAGCCAAGAAGTGCCAAAATTAAGTCTACCTAAAGATAGAGGGATAGTAAAAATGAGCGAACATAGCATTTTCTATTTGATCAAGATGAGAATCTTGATTCAGTCTTAGAATGAGCGATTCTATCAAAGCCATTTTAGGAGCGCCTGGGTGGCTTGGCCGGTTGAGCATGATCTCATGGTTCATGAATTCGAGCCCACTTCAGGCTCTGTGCTGACAGCTCAGAGCCTGGAGCCCGCTTCAGATTCTCTGTCTTCCTCTCTCGCTGCCCTTCCCCCTCTCGTGCTCTGTCTCCCCCCCCACCTCAAAAATAAACATTAAAAAATTTTTTTTAAATCAAAGCCATTTTAAATATAGAGTTTTCTCTTTATTGTATTTCATTTTTACTGATACAATATTAAATACATATTCAAATTTTATAGTCTCTATTTAATATAATTTAATTTTTCACATATATGAAAGATTGTCTAATTCTTATTGTAAAAAGTTATCTATATAGCTTGTATACTACTAATGAGAGCTTGAAAACAAAATGATGTTCTTTATGAGGATACTTAATTTCTTCAGTGTTATCATGTAAATGAATGTGTTCTTTTCAAAGCTTTGTCTACCATACTCTCTTTATTGATGGCATCACTTACCTATGTGCCACAGACAATGCCTTGGATACTATAACACCATCTGCATTTCTTAAAAATGTAAGTAACTTCTTACACTCCTTTAAGGATTTTTTTCAGTTATTGAAATTATGAGGTCTCTGTTTTATACTGTCTTAGTAATAATGTTACTAACCAAAAGCAGATCACTGATCTGTCTATAAATCAAAGCTATTAATGACCTTCAGAGATTTCTCTTTTTTTTTTTTTTCACCTTCAGATATTTCTTACCCGTATCCGTCATCTGCCCTGTTTCCACAGGGCCCTAAAGCGAGGTCTTCAAAGACTATCTACACAGATCTATTAGACTCTCTCCTTGTGTTTATCTTGTACTTTAAAAATAAAAGAAATTAAACTTTACTAATATTTAATATACCTTGTCAATAGCATGTGTACTTACAAATAATTGTATACAAGACACTTCTGGTTGAAAATATGAATCAATTATAGAAGTTAAATGAAAAGAAAAAATTCTTTAATCAAGACATACTATCTTTTTTCTAAAAAAAACTTCTTTTAATGTTTATTTATTTTTGAGAGAGAGAGCGAACAAGCAGGAGAGGGGCAGAGAGAGAGGGAGACACAGAATCTGAAGCAGGCTCCAGACTGAGCTGTTAGTACAGAGCACGACATGGGGCTTGAACTCACCAACCGGAAGATCATGACCTGAGCAGAAGTCAAACACTTCACTGATTGAGCCACCCAGGTGCCCCAAGACATACTATCTTTAGGGAAAGTTTTTCCTGAAAATTGTCAGCAAATATAAAATATGGTAAATATTTAGGTATATGTACTTATATACATTCATGAGATTTTATAAATTTCTTAAAGGTTAATTAGCCTTCTCAATAGACATCACCTGTTGCTGATTATCACCTCAAGTTTGATCTCCAACCAGAACCAAGGAGACTTGTAAAAGCCAGTCTCAGAGACAGAATAAGGCTAATCCATTATTCTAGTAACTTAGAGCCCAGATAGTAAGTTTTTTCCCTTATTTTTAAAAGTAAAAGAGGGGTACCTGGGTGGCTCAGTCGGTTAAGCGTCCAGCTTCGGCTCAGGTCATGATCTCACGGTTCGTGAGTTCAAGCCCCGCGTCAGGCTCTCTGCTGACCGCTAGCTCAGAGCCTGGAGCCTCTTCCAGATTCTGTATCTCCCTCTCTCTCTGACCCTCCCCTGCTCACGCTGTCTCTCTCTCTCTCTCTCTCTCTCTCTCTCTCAGAAATAAATAAAACATTTAAAAAAAAAAAAGTAAAAGATACAAGGGTGCCTGGAAGGCTCAGTCAGTTAAGCATCCAACTATTGATTTTGACTCAGGTCATGATCTCACTGTTTGTGAGATCAAACCCTGTGTCAGGCTCATGCTGACAGTGAGGAAGACTGCTTCGAATTCTCTCTCTCCCTCTCTCTCTCTGCCGCTCCCCAGCTTGCTCGCTCTCTCGTGCTCTCTCTCAAATAAAATAAACTTTAAAAAAGTATGGGGCGCCTGGGTGGCTTAGTCGGTTAAGCGTCCGACTTTCGCTTGGGTCATGATCTCGCGGTTCGTGGGTTCGAGCCCCGCGTCAGGCTCTGTGCTGACAGCCAGCTCAGAGCCTGGAGCCTGTTTCAGTCTGTGACTCCCTCTCTCTCTCTGACCCTCCCCTGCTCACGCTGTCTCTCTCTCTCTCTCCTAGAAATAAATAAAACATTTAAAAAAAAAAAAAAGTAAATGATACTAATCTTTAGTTTTATGCACAAATTCTTAATTCAGAATAATGTTTTAATAAAAAAACCAATGGAAAAATTAGTCCGTTATACTAGTTACTAATTATTTCATTTTTATTGTTATTCATATTCATGAATGATGCATATATTTGATTTGCTTAGTGTACCATCTTGCTTTAACACAACTCAAACTGTACCACATATAGAATCAAGGATTTAAGAACTGATATTGTAATTCATTCTTCAGATATGCCTTGACAATCACTAGAGTCTGGATGCTAAACATTGTTAGCCATTTAACTGACTATACTCTAATTTTTCTCTTTCTCTGCTACTGTGACAAAACATCCCAACTTTACCACCTTTCCAAAACCAGATGATCCTGAATTGCCAACCACATAAATTTTGCCACTACTTCAGGGGAATACAACATCGAGTACAAACAATTGAAATAATTCCTTCTTGAGACTTTGAAATGTCCTATAACAACCAGAAGGGTTTGAATGATAGTATCATGACAGTTGGGATTGATTCGTTTTCGTTGAATGGATTTTGAGGGTAAGAGCAGGAAGGCAAATGAAAAACGCTTATTTAGAATATACCATGGACTCCCATCTTTTTCGTCTCCCAGAGGTGAACATCTGCTCTTCCCCTCAAGTCCTCAGACACACCAAAGACTCCAAGTGCTATCTGCAGTCTGACTATGTGAGATTGTGGTCTGTACTGCAGCAGTGGAGAGCACTGGGCAAGCACAGTTCTCATAAATACTGTTTCTTTAATTAGAAAGGACACTCTGCCACCAAAAAGCCAGAGACACTGTGGAAATACAATATTCTTTTATTTCACATTTCTGCCAGATGTTGCTTCAAGTAAACATTTGCTCTGTAATTCTCCAGTGGAAATTATCTGTATAGGTTAAATATTTCCATTAATGTCCCTAGGTTAGCGACACTTTTCTGAGAAATCCTTTGATGTCGCAAGAACATTTTTCTCCTTCAAATGCAGTTGCTGCAGATTTTCAACAAGTATTAGGGAAGTATATGGTATGTAACCTCCAACTGTACTCCTAAACATTGTATGGCAGCTGAAAAATCAGTTTGGATTAGGAGATAAGAGCTGTAATGATGAGTGAGAACTGAGGACTTCTATTCTTATATAATGATAAGGAATGATATCCTCAATATATTGTTACGTGAATAAAGCAAGATAGAGAAAGTATATACGGTATACTATTATTTGTTTACATTCTTATATGCAGCCATTTAAGAAAGAGGGAGTAAATACAAGTATATATATTTGTTTGCTTATAGTAAAAAACAAAAAAGGGGGGTCGGGGGCAAGAAAAGGATAAATCAAAGCCATGTTAATGGTTGCCTACATAGGGATAAGGGGCAGGAATAGAAACAAGGCCTTTCTGAATGAAACTTGTTCAACAAATTTGACTTTGGAACCATGTAAATATTTTACATAATTATAGAATACTATTAAATTAAATATTTAAAAAATAGTCCCCAGAGTGAAATAAGAGAGTCACAAGAGGACAAATACTGTGCTATTCCGTTTATATAAGGTACCTAAAGTCAGATTTGTAGAGACAAAAGGTAGAATGATGGTTGCCAGAGCCTGGGGGAAAAGGAAGAGGAGGAATTGGTGTTTAATGGGTACAGAGTTTCAGTTTAGGAAGATGAAAAATGTTCTGGAAATGGATGGTGGTGATAATTGCACAACAGTGTGTATATACTTAATGCCACTGAACTGTACAGTTAAAAGTCATTACCATTGTAGGGGCACCTGAGTGGCTCAGTTGGTTAAGCATCCAACTCTTGATTTCTGTTCAGGTCGTGATCTCATGGTTCGTGAGTTCAAGCCCCACATCGGGCTCTGAGCTGGCAGTGCAGAGCCTGCTTGGGATTCTCTCTCCCTCTCTCTCTGCCCCTCCCTGCTCACTCTCTCTCTCTCTCAAAATAAATAAACTTAAGAAATATTTTAAAAAATCATTACAATTACGATTGTAAATTTTGTTATGTATATCTTACCATAATAGTTTTTTAATATTAAAAAGTAATCCCTAAAACTCAAAAAAAAAACCTACTTTTTTTTCATTATTTTAGTGTTTATTCATTTTTGAGAGAGAGAGAGGGACACAGCATGAGCAGGGGAAGGGCATAGAAAGAGGGAAAAATAATCCAAAGAAGGCTTCAGGCTCTGACTTATCACCATAAAACCTAATTGTGTATTGAGTTGATGGCGTAAAAGACAATGTTCCCGGTGAGATATACCCTAATGACAAAACAACTAAAAAATAAATATTAAAAGTTTTTATTTTCAAGTATCCCGTTGTTAGTAATAACATTGGCGTTGCTTTTCTAAAATTGGTTTATATAAATACATTACTTTGAGTAATCAAGTTAATGTCATTAGGAATCAAGATTTTCAGCAAGAGTTGCAAATATAAAGTCAAAGAATTGAGTAAATCTTATAATCCTAAATTTTACTTGAAAATTAAAAACAAATTTAAAGAAAATTAAGTATTGAAAATTTTAATTGAATGTTACATATTTAAACTTTTTTCACTGAAAATATATCATATGATACATTTAAAATATATACATAATGATGTATCATTACATATCACATGATATATATTTTTTTAATATTTTTTTAATGTTTATTTTTGAGACAGAGAGAGAGACAGAGCATGAGCAAGGGAGGGGCAGACAGAGAGGGAGACACAGAATTTAAAGCAGATTCCAGGCTCTAAGCTGTCAGCACAAAGCCTGACATGGGGCTCAAACTCACAGACTGTGAGATGATGACCTGAGCCATAGTCAGATGCTCAACCGACTGAACCACCCAGCCGCCCCAATATATTTTCTCTTTTTAAAAACATATAATGGAACACCTCGGTGGCTCAGTCAGTTGAGTGACCAACTTTTAATTTCAGTTCAGGGCATGATCTGGCAGTTTGTAAGATCGGACCCCTCATGATTTGGGATTCTCTCTCTCCCTCTTCTCTCGGCTTCTCCCTAACTTTCTCTCTCTCAAAATAAATAAACATCTTAAAAAATAAAAATATTTCCTAGGCTGTCTATTGAAAAGCACCAGAAATAATGACCTACCCAGTAGCAGTGTGCCTCCTTAGCATCTAGATTATTGTCTCTAAATACCACTTTCCACTAAAAGGAATGAGACCTGATTGCAGATATCAGGCAGGAAACATATAAGCCAGAACCATTTTGTCATACCAGAAACAAGGAACCTATCAAACTTCACTGTACTCATGTCAAAAGACTTTGGGAGCCACCTTGAAGCAGCTAACACTTGTCAGTAATGGAATAACTTGAACATCAAAAAGAATAATAACTGCAGTGGACTGTAACACATCAAATATGTTAAAACTCTGTGAGTTCCTAGATACTATCAAAAGGCAAAAAAAATCCCTCGTCAATCAACTCTTGAAGATTCTAAGGATCCACCTCATCACTCCAAAAACCAATAAATAAAAGACTCAACCATTTATTCTGACTTTCCTATATGAACTATACCTCAAAGAAAACAAATAGTTGATAGGGAAAAGGTTTTTTTGGTCTTTATATACACCAAACATAGAAGTACTCCAGCTAATAAAGAAGAGGTAGTAAATTTCACTATTTTACAATCCCTAATGTAATAATAGATCTAGGCAGTCATCACTGATGACTAAAAAAATTAGGTGAAATGCTGATGGGGAAATTCATAATAAATGAATCACACTCAAAACACCCAAGCCCACTGATTATTCCTAAGGTCACAATAAGGGAGACAATCAGTCATCAGTTATGTTTCTAGATGTCAGACCATGAATAGTATATAGCACACATCTGAAGTAGCCTTTCCCAGGGGCACCTGGGTGGCTCACTTGGTTAAGTGTCTGACTTCAGCTCAGGTCATGATCTCACAGTTCATGGGTTCAAGCCCTATGTCGGGCTCTGTGCTGACAGCCAGCTCAGAGCCGGGAGCCTGTNATTTTTTAATAAAAAAATGAAGTAGGCTTGCCCAAAACATCAAACCAGAATGGGACCAAGCCTGAATAGGTTTAAGGAAATAGAGAGATCAGCGACCACATTCAATGATACACAGCAATCCCAATCAGCAAAATCCAGAATATGAGAAACTCTACAAGACAAATAATCAAATTTCTTCAACAAATAAATTGCAGTGGAGAAAAAGTTAAGGAGAACTCATAGATTAAAAGAAACTTACATGTATCAACTAAATGTGGACTTTGGACCCTAGATTGACAAAACAAATGTTAAAAAACAAAGCAGCTATGGTTTTTTTAAATAAATTTGTGTACAAACTGAATGTTTGATGATATTAAAGAATTTTTGTAGATGTGATAATGATGTTGTAGTTTTATTTTTAAGAAAAATGAGGCTGTATCTTTTAGTTACAAATTGAAGCATTTACAGATTAAAATGATAGAATGTCTGGGATGTGCTTTAAAACAATAACATTTGGGGAAGAGGTAATCGGTAGTAGTATAGCTGAAACGAGATTGGCCATGTGTCCACACTAGGTGATGGGTGCATAGGGATTGGTTATACCGTTCACTCTGTACATGAACTTTTCCATAACAAAATATTCTCAGTATACCTGTTTTAGTTTTCTAATTATGTATCTAACAAATCAGTACAAATCCGCAGCCTAAAACAGCACACCTTTATTATCTCCCAGGTCCTGAGGGTAAGGAATCCAGGCAGGACTTAACAGGTTCTCCTCAGGGTCTCACACAAACTTGCAGTGAGCGTGTTAGCCAGGCTGTGTTCTCGTCTGGGAGCTCTGGGGAGGATTTGGCTTCCAAACTCATTCAGAGCCTGTTGCAAAATTCATTTCCTTGTAGCTGTGCCAGGAATGCAGCTTTTTACTAGCTATTGACCAGGGGACACCCTCAGGTCCTAGAAACTGATGGTAACAGTTCCTTGCCACGTTGCTGTCCTCAATATGGCTGCCTGCCTCTCAAGGCCAACCGAGAAATCTCACTCCAGTCTACTAAATATTATATAATGTGACATAATCTCCGGAATGACATCCCAGGACCTTTGCTTCTCTTAATTAGAAGCAAGTCATACTTGGGGGCAGGGAGGGGTGGTTTACAAGGATGTGATATGTTGGGGGTCACCATAGGGTGTGTCCACCACAATGCCTAAAACATAATTAAGGATAGGTGCTTTTATATTAAATTCATAAATTTTCTTATGAAGAATTCTGCATATTCTACCCAGCCAAAATATATTATTGACAGCTCCCTGAAAACTAGCTACCATATGAAAATATGCATATTTTAAGCAGTTAACACATCTGACATCGAAGAAATTTATAAGCTAACCTGCTAAGTATTAAATCTGTAGAAAATTTATAAAAGTTGTTGAATTTCTTATACTAGAATTAACAAAATAAAAATGGTTTTGAGAGATTTAAATATATATGTGTGTATATATCTATGTGTGTGTATATTATATATGTAAATATATATAAATAACCCAAATGCCAATGAATGGACTATAAATATATTATCTTAACAAAACTTAAATGATTATCTTAGGTGAAAAAAGCTTAAGCCGTTTTAAAAGGAGAGAAAGAAAAAAGGAACAAAAGAAAAATAAAAAGTTAACCACTCATCTTTGCAATTATATCTGCAAAGACCTTATTTCCAGATAAAGTAACACTCCCAGGTTTCTGGAGTTAGGAATTGAACATATCTTTTGGGGGGACACCCTTCAACTAGCAGCATCCTCTTTTCTACATTTACCTAGTGAGCTCCTCACAGAACATCAATTGTAAGTTGCATGGTCCAGTAAGCAGCAAGATCAGAGTTCTGTTTAAGGTGGATTTGATCACTTGCCAACAAGCAGGGTTTTTTTTTATTTAAAAACTAATGCGAATTAGTAAAGTAAAATAATGTAAAACTATATGAAGCAAAATATGAATATCTCCTACAATCTCTATCAAACCCCCTGAGGTGAGCACTCTTACAGCTTAGTGTACAATCGTCCAGAATTATTTATGTATATAAATATGCATAAATATGAATATATGCACATGTATGTAAACACACCTTATAGACATTATATATGTTTATAATATATATAACATAAGTTTATACACACATTTTAAATTCACAAAACTAAGGTCATTAATACAATGGGTAAAGGCGTAATCTCTGGAACTTGAGTCTGAATCCTTGTTTTGCCTCTAGCCATGTAACATTGGGTACCTTAATAATTTCTCTCAGTCTTTCTTTTCTTCTTTAGAAAATAAAAGATGATGAAAGTACTACTCTATATGGTGGTTTTGGAATTAAATGAGTTAATATGTGTGAAGTGTTTAAAACAGAACCTGGCACAGATTAAGTGTTCAGTAAGTTATTATTTAATATTGTTGTGCAGCTGCAGCTTTTTATATATAACACTATATTGTAATGATCATTTTTGTAATATGGATAAAGTGGAAGACATAAAATAGGAGCAAAGGACAGGAACAATGAATGGAAAACAGTAACAAATATGGTAGATATTAGTCCAACTATATCAATAATTTTTAGCGTTAATGGTCTAACTTTTCCAAAGAAAACATCCAGAGGGTTAACAGACACATGAAAAGATGCTCGACATCGCTCATCACCAGAAAAATATAAATCAAAACCACATTGAGATACTACCTCACATCGGTCAGAGTGGCTAAAATTAACTCAGGAAACAACAGATGTTGGCAAGGATGTGGAGAAATGGGAACCTGCAAACTGGTGCAGCTGCTCTGGAAAACCGTGGGGAGGTTCCTCAAAAACTTAAGAATGGAATTACCCTATGACCCAACAATAGCACTATTAGGAATTTATCCAAAGGATACAGGAGTGCTGATTCATAGGGGCACATGTACCCCAGTGTTTATAGCAGTGCTATCAACAATAGCCAAATTATGAAAAAAGCAATGTCCATCGACTGCTGAATGGATAAAGAAGATATATATGTGTACACACACACACACACACACACACACACGGGAATACTACTTAGCAAGGGAAAGGATGAAATCTTGCACTTGCAACAACATGGATGGAACAGAAGGGTATCATGCTAAGTGAAATAAGTCAGTCAGAGAAAGACAAATATCATGTTTTCACTCACATGTGGATCTTGAGAAACTTAGCAGAAGACCATGGGGGAAGGGAAGGAAAAAAAATGGTTACAAACAGGGAGGGAGTCAAACCATAAGAGATTCTTAAATAAAGAGAACTGAGGGTTGATGGGGGGGGTGGTGAAAATGGGTGATTGACATTGAGGAGGGGACTTGTTGGGATGAGCACTGGGTGTTGTATGTATCAACATACATCACAGGAGATTCATCACAGGAATCTACTCCTGAAGCTAAGAGCACACTGTATACACTGTATGTTGTTAGCTAACTTGACAATAAACTATATAATAATAATAATAATAATAATAAAGTTAATGGTCTAAATACACCAATGAAAAGACAGAGATTGTCAGGTTGAATCAAAAAATTATCAAGAGAATGAGAAGACAAGACACGGACTGGATATTTGCAAAAGACACATCTGTTGTCCAAAAATACACAAAGAACTCTGAAAACTCAACAAAATAAACAACCTGATTTAAAAATGGGCCAGAGTCACCTGAGTGGCTCAGTCAGTTAAGTGTCCAACTCTTGATTTTGGCTCAGGTCATGGTCTCACAGTTGTAAGATGGAGCCCTGAGTCGGGCTTCACACTGGGCACGGAGCCTGCTTAGGATTCTCTCTTTTCATCTCCCTCTCCCTCTGCCCTTTCCCCCCACTCTCACTTGCGCATAGCTCTCTCTCTCTCTCTCTCTCAAAAAAGAAAAAAGGCGGGGGGAGAGGGGAGCTAAAGGAGTGTCTGGCTGGCTCAGTCAGTAGAAGATGTGACTCTTGATCTCAGGATTGTGCGTTCAAGCCCTATGTTGGTTGTAGAAATTACTTAAAAAATAAACACTTTGGGTAGCTCAGTTGGTTAAGCTTCCAACTTCAGCTAAGGTTGTGATCTCATGGTTTGTGAGTTTGAGCCCTGAATTGGGCCCTATGCTGACAGCTCAGAGCCTGGACTCTGCTTCAGATTCTGTGTCTCCCTCTCTCTCTGCCTCTCCTCCACTTGCACTCTGTCTCTCTATCTCTCTCAAAACTAAACATTTTTTAAAAATTTAATAAATAAAAAATAATTTTTTAAATAGAAAGGCCAAAATTCAGAACACTGACAACGCCTAATGCTGACAAGGAGGTGGAACAATAGGAACTCTTCTTCACTACCGATGGGAACGCAAAATGGGACAGTCACTTTGGAAGACAGTGTGGCAGTTTCTTACAAAACTAAACATACTCTTACCGTATGACCCAACAATCGCACCTTTGTTATTTACATAAGTTGAAAAGTTATATCCACACAGAAACATTCATACAGATTTTATGGCAGCTTTATTGATAATTGCCAAAACATGGAAGCAACCAAGATATCTTTCCGAAGGTAAATGGATAAATAAACTGTGGTACATCCAGACAATTGACTATTACTCAGCACTAAGAGCAATCAAACCGTGAAAAGATATGGGGAAACTTAAATACGTATTACTAAGTGAAGGGCACCTGGGTGACTCAGTTAAGCGTCCAATTCTTGGTTTTGGCTCAGGCCATGATCTCACCGTTTCATTAGTGGAGGCCCACATCAGGCTCCGTGCTGACAGTGCAGAGTCTACCTGGGATTGTCTCCCTGTCCCTCTGCCCCTCCCCAACTCGAGCTGTCTCTGTCTCAAAATAAATAAATGAATTTTTTTTTAATGTTTTATTCGTTTCTAGGAGAGAGAGAGACAGCATGAGCAGGGGAGGGTCAGAGAGAGAGGGAGTCACAGACTCTGAAACAGGCTCCAGGCTCTGAGCTGGCAGTCAGCACAGAGCCCGACGCGGGGCTCGAACCCACGAACCGCGAGATCATGACCTAAGCGAAAGTCGGACGCTTAACCGACTAAGCCACCCAGGCGCCCCTTATAAATGAATTTTTAAAAAATTACATAGTACTAAGTGAAAGTAAACATGAAAAGCCAATACTTGGTTCCAACTATATGACATTCTGGAAAAGGCAAAGCTATGGAGACAGTAAAAAAGACCAGTTGTTGCCAGGGCTTAGGGTGAAGGGAGGCATGAATAGGTGGGACACAAGAATTCAAGGGCAGTGGAAATGTTGTGTATGATCTTATATTATGGTGAATATGTGTCAGTGTACATTTGTCCAAACCAAGTGAGTGTACAATACCAACAGTGAAACCTAATGCAAACTATGGACTTTGGGTGATAATGATACATCAGTGTAGGGTCATCCATTGTAGCAAATGTACCACTCTAGTGCAGGTTGTTGATAGGGAGCTTTGAGGAGAGAGAGGGGTGCCAGGAGGGGTGAGAAGTATGTGAGAACTCTGTACTTCCCACACAATTTTACTATGACTCTAAAACTTCTATTTATTTTTTTTAATTTAATGTTTATTTTTGAGAGAGAGGGGGAGACAGAGCATGACTGGGGAGGGGAAGAGAGAGGGAGACACAGAATCCAAACAGGCTCCAGGCTCCAAGCTGTCAGCATAGAGCCTGACTCGGGGTCAGACTCACCAACCACAAGATCATGACCTGAGCAGAAGTCAGGCACTTAACCGACTGAGCCACCCAAGCACCCCTAAAACTTCTCTTTAAAAGTCCATGTAAATAGGGGTGCCTGGGTGGCTCAGTCAGCTAAGCGTCCAACTTCAGCTCAGGTCATGATCTCACAGTTTGTGGGTTTGAGCCCTGCATCAGGCTCTGTGCTGACAGCTCGGAGTCTGGAGCCTGTTTCAGATTCTGTGTCTGCCTCTTCCCTGCTCACACGCTGACTGACGCTCTCTGTCTCACTCTCAAAAATAAATAAAGATTTTTTAAAAACAATTTTTTAAGTCTATATAAATATATAAATAAACAACTTAAATTTTAAAAACAACTTCCACCACTGATTGAATATATTGAAATATCACTCTTCCATCCACCCTTCCCTCTTTTTTAGCAAGATTAAGGTGGGATAATTTGAAACTTAGTTGATTCCTTATGCTAAAATACAATTGAAATGCGCCTTTGACAGTTTTGTTGTAATTTGTACAATATATTATCATAGATTTCATTTATAGAAAATAATATTTGTATTATATTTCACTTCTATATAGATGAAATACAATAAAAATCAAGGTGATAGCTCGATATCTACACTCAGGAGCCAAGTAACTGATGTAAAAAATATTATGTCCAAAAATATTGATGAAATTTTGGAAACTGAAGAAAGATTGAATGTCTTCACTGATAGAAATGATGATCTCCAAACAACTGTAAGTGATGCTCACCTGTCTTGATATCCAAACAACGCTCTAAGACTTGAGACAGATGGCCAAAAGGAAATATGTACCAGGAATACTATGAGATAATCCTATGTCACCAAACTATGGGTTTATCAAAAACTTAGTGGAATGCAACTAAAATATTTTTTAATTATAAAACAATGAAAATGTAAAACCCATTAAAGTAAGAGATACTTATTTGCATAACATGTATTTCTCACATTAAAAAATCACACAGATTAGTCAACAAATAAATTGCAAAAGGAAAAAAAGAGGGAGAACTTACCAAAAAATGGATTTAGAAGGTGTATCATTTGCAATGTGTGGTCTTTATTTGAAATTTGATTCAAACAAACTCTAAAAATGAAAATTTACAACTTCATGAATAAATAGATATTTGAACTCTGGATATGACAGTAAGGAATATTATTAGTTTTTAGCTGTGATAATGGTATTATGGTTATTTTTTTAAAAAGTCATTACTTATTAGAAATACATATTAAAATATTTTGAATGAATTTATATGATGTCTGAGGTCAGCTTCAGAATAGTTGAGGAGTAGGGGAGTAAAATGAGGTATAAATAAAACAGAATTAGCCATAGGTTGATAATTGTTAAAACTAGATATTGAGTATATAGGGTTTCATTATACCATTCTGTCAATTTTTGTATGTGTTCAAGTTTTTCTATTAGAAGATAGTTTTGGGTGGGACGCCTGGGTGGCACAGTCCATTAAGCATCTGACTCATGATCTCACAGTTTGTGAGTTCAAGCCCCACATCAGGATCTGCACTGATGGTGTTGAGCCTGCTTTTGATTCTGTCTCTACTTCTCTCTGCCCTTAACCCACTTGTGCTTCCTCCCCCTCCCACCTCCCTCTCCCTCTCTCTCACCCTCTCCCTCTCTCTCTCTCTCTCTCAAAATAAGTAAATAAATTTAAGGTGAAATTTTAGAAAATAGTTTTGAGGCACCAGGGTGGCTCCGTTGCTTAAGCATCCAACTCTTGATTTCAGCTCAGGTCATGATCCCAGGGTCATGGGATCAAGCCCCATGTCCAGCTCCACACTCAGCATGGAGACTGCTTGGGATTCTCGCCCTCCCTATGCCCCTCTCCCCTGCTTGTGCTCTCTCTCTCAAACAAGAAATAGTTTTAAAGCAATAACTACTTCAGAGCATTTTAATTTTTATTTTTACATATCTTTTCTAGAAACATGGCCACCAGGTAAACCAAATATGCACTTATATTTTTACTCACTAAGTTCTATTGATGCTACTTCCTAAATTTTTTTGCGTTCATGGCCTCATTTTTTCACTTTTAAATTAATGAAGATATTACTTACATAAAATAATAACTATAGAGTTTGATGAATTGTAGTATTTGTGTACAATAGTGTAACCACAGTCAAGTTACAGAATAGCCCTTTCATCTTAAAACCTTCCTCATGCCCTCTGCAGTTGACTCTTTCCCCCACCCCTGATCCCAGCCTACCATTGATCTGCTTTCTGTCACTATAGTGTTGCCTTTTCTAGAATTTCATATAAACAAAATTATACAATGCATATTGTGTTTGACTTCTTGACTTAGTTATGTTTTGATATTCATGTTGTTAATATTTTATTCCTTTTCTTTGCTGGATAATACTATACAAAATGGCTATATTCCACCTTCTACCCATTCTAGTGCCACTCCAAGCTCTGTTATCTCTTGTGTAACTATGGTAATCCCTGAATTTAATTGTTCTCCCAGATAGTTCTGTTCTAATCCAGTCATCCTCCACACTGGAACTAGAACATTCTTTAAAAATGCAAGTATGATGGTTTCCTTTCCTGTGCAAAAGCCTTTTTATTTTGGCATAGTTCCAATAGTTTATATTTGCTTTTGTTTTCCTTGCCTAAGGAGACATATCCATAAATAGGTTGCTAAAACCAATGTCCAAGAAATTATTGCCTATATTTAAGTTTTACGGTTTCCAGTGTCACATTGAGCCATTTTGAATGTATGGTGTAAGAAAGTTGTTCAGTTTCATTCTTCTTTCAAATTTTTTCTTTTAATTTTAGAGAGAGAGAGCCTGAGTGAGGGAGAGGGGCAGAAGGGGAGGGAGAGAGAGAGAGAGAGAGAGAGAGAGAGAATCTTAAGCAGGTCCTATGCTCAGTGTGGAGCCCAACATGGGGCTTGATCCTACAACCCTAGGATCATGACCCGAATGGAAATCAAGAGCCAATGCTTAACCTAGGTGCCCAGTTTTATTCTTTTGAATGTGGCTGCCCAGTTTTCCCAACACTATTGGAGACCATCCTTTCCTATATTTGTGCTTTCTTTGTCATAGATTAATTGACCACATAAGCTGGGTTTATTTCTGGACTCTCTATCCTGTTCTGTTGATCTATATGTCTATTTTTGTGCCAATGCCATACTGTTTTGCCTACTATAGCTTATATGTAGAACGTACAAAACAAATCAGATGAACAAACAAAACAGAAACAGACTCATAAATACAAAGAAGAAACTGGTAATTGCCAGAGGGGAGGGTTTGGGAGGAATGCGCAAACTAGGTGAAGGTGATTAAGAGGCACAAACTTGCATTTATAAGTCACAGAGATGAAAAGTACAGCATAAGAAATACATCAATAACATTTTAATAGTGTCATACTGTGATTGATGGTGGCTGCACTTATCATGAGGAGCACTGAATAATGTACACAGTTGTGGAATCACTATGTTGTATACCTGAAACTAATCTAACACTGCATGTCAACTATACTTCAGCAGTAAAAAAATTTTTAATAAGACAAAGGAAAATGCAAGTATGAGCATTATCTATAGCCTTCTTACACCCCTCTCCCCCACCGCGGTGTGCCTTTGTCCACACAGCACAGAGTCCAACCTCCCTAACATGATGAGCTTTCTTCTGACCATATCTCTAGTCACATCACCAAGAGACCACAGTCTTGCAATTTATAAATCTCAAAAAATACTATGCCAACTATTTGTAGTCCTCCAAATTACACGTTGCATTATTTCACACCTTTATACACATTGTTCCCCTTCTTCTTTGCCCTAGAAAACTTCTACTCAAGACCCAGTTCAAGGGTCATCTATCTCCTCATTGCCCAAACTGAGCTTATCACTCTCTCATCTCTGCCATCCCTGAATCTTTTTTGTTCACTGATTCATTCAACAAATATATTTTGAGGATCTACTGTCTGCCAGGCTCTATATGAATAACTACGAATATAATGATGAATAGATATCTATAACCTTAGCAAACAAGACCTCAGTGTTAGTTAAATTAATACTATTTATTTACACCATTTTTATAGCAGGGAAAAAAATAAGGTCACATCAGTTTATGTAACCTACAAAGGAGAATTAATAAAGTAAATAATTGTCTAAGATTACATTTGTATTTTATGAGAGTTATAACACAAGAGCTCAAATAAATGTCCAAGCCATTTAGATTCATTCAATATTCATTAATAAATGTTCTTCAGGAGACTAATATGTACAAAATAATATGTTGGTCATCTTCAGAAATAAAATAATAAAATAAGATGTTTGCCATAGTTTAACCTACTACGGGAGACAGATTTGTACAAACTTAACTCCAATATTAAATGTGGGTTAAGTGTCACAATAGATGGATAAAGTGTAACAGCCAAACAGTAGAGAACTGATAGCATTACATTCTTACAAAGCCTTTGAAATGGCAGTCATAAAAGCCCACAATCAATATTGCCTCATTCTGTTACATTAGGAAGCATGTATAATATTTAAATGCTATGTGATCAGAGGCCATATTTGGGGATCAAAACTACTTTAGTATGAAAATTTATTTCAAGCATATGATAAAGTTTTGAGAATATTACATCTAATACCCTTGTAATCATCAGTCTACTTGACCTAATATTTTGCCATATTTGATCAGGGCCTTTGTTTTTTATAGAAATAAATTAGGGGCACCTGGGTGGCTTTGTCAGTTGAACGTCTAACTTCAGCTCAGGTCATGATCTAATGATTTACAAGTTCGAGCCCTGCATTGGGCTCTGTGCTGACAGCTCAGAGCCTGGAGCCTGTTTCAGATTCTGTGTCTCCCTTTCTCTCTGCCCCTCCCTCCCTCAACTCTGTCTCTCTCTCTCTCAAAAATACATTTAAAAAAATTATAAAATAATAATAATAAATTAGACATAATGATTAAAGTCCATGTGTACCTTTCCCAAGCCCATTCCACTTCCACACCAGAAGAACCACTATCATGAATTTGATGTGAATCATTTGTATGCATGCTTGATTCCTGATATGTAGCTATAGGTACATATGTATCTACATTCTTAGTTTGCATTTTTAACTTTATGTTTATGACATTATAATGTACATATAATGAACTAAAACCTGAGTTTTTAGTTCAACATTATGTTTATGAAATGTATTTGTTTGGACACACTTAGCTTTATTTTATCAATTTAACTTCTCAAAGCATATCATTACTACTTAAACACAGTGGGGGGTGGGTCTGGGTGGCTTAGTCAGTTAAGCATCCAATTTTTGGTTTCCACTCAGGTCATAATCTCAAGCTTCATGTGTTCCAGCCCCACATTGGGCTCTGAGCTGACAGTGTGGAGCCCGTGTGGGATTCTCTCTCCCCCCCACCCCTGCCCATCCCCTATTCTCTCTTTCTCTCTCTCCCTCTCAATAAATAAATAAAATGTAAAAAAAATAAATAAATTGGGGTGCCTTGGTGGTGCTGTCAGTTAAGCATCTGACTTCAGCTCAGGTCATGATCTCATGGTTTGTGAATTCAAGCCCCGTGTCGGGCTGTGTGCTGACAGCTCAGAGCCGGGAGCCTGCTTCAAACTCTCTGCCCCACTCCTGCCTGCACTCTGTCTCTCTCTGTCTCTCAAAAATAAATAAACGTTAAAAAATTTTTTAATAAATTAAATAAATACAGTATACTTATTTTTTCTCCTTTTAATAAACATTAATGTAGATTCCAACTTTACTATGAACAACATTGCTTTGACCAACCTTATTCATATCTCTTGGTACACTTTTGCAAAATTATTTCTTTTTTAATTTAATTTATTTATTTTGAGAGAGAGAGAGAGTGCACATGGGATGGCCATAGTTTGAAGTCTAATGTGAGGCTCCAACTCACAAGCCATGAGATCATGACCTGAGCTGAAACCAAGTGTTAGTCACTCAACTGACTGAGTCACCCAGATGACCCTGCAAAACTGTTTCTAAGACAGTGATCCCTAGTTTTTTGGTCATGCATAGTTATTTGTAGAATATTCTTGAGAATGCATTTAGATATATATCTACATTATATATTCTTCTATAATAATGTTAAATAATATAAAGCATACAGGAAAACAGAAATTAAAAGAATGGATGAAAGTGAAATAAAATATTAAATAATTTGTTTAAGAAGACTAAAACTGTTTCTCTGGTTCAGAAAAATATTAATACGAATGTTTTTTAATGATAGTAAATGTGATAAAAAGTTAGATCTGATTACAATCACTATTTTTTTATCTCTAAATATGGCAGACGGAATGCTCAAACTAGAAATACAGATACATCCTCTTTGCCATGTTTTTGTTGCTTATGTTTGCCTTATTGGTATAATTTTTTTAAGTGTACTTATTTAAGTAATCTCTACACTCAGCACTGGGCTCAAACTCACAACCCCAAGACCAAGAGTTGCACACTCTTCCAACTGAATCAGCCAGACACCCATTTATTGGTATAATTTTTAAGCCACATGTGTACTTTTTAGTTTAGTTAAAACTAAATAATATTGCCCATAAATTCTCTTCCCCAGATGCATGTAAATTATAGGAATTGCAGTACACTCCAAGCAAATGGATAAAGGGGTGGACAGTGGTTAACTCTTTGTCTCTGGAGAATTTACCCTTTACCCCTAAAATACCTTAAGCATCCTGATGTATCATTTTACATACACACTTAGGGAATGTGTCAGCGCCTATGCATATGTTGTACATTAATACATTTTCATTCTCTTCCTATTTTTTTGTTTAAAATAAAGAGAAGTTCTAAAATTAACGTCCTGCTTTCCAGGGGAGCATCTCATGCAGCCCCCTGGGGTGCTTGATCTCATTGTAGAATCCTCACTCTGCTGTATGTAGAGAGAGAAAGGAAATTGCTGGGTCTTAAAATATGTGCATCTCTAAATTAACCAAATACTCCAAAATTCCTTAAGAAGTGTTATGCCAATTTATACTTCTGTCAGTAGTGTATGAGAGTTCTGTTGCCCCACATTCTTTCTAATACTTGGGATTATGAGATTATGATTTTTAACAATCTGGTAAGGGAAAGAAGATAACTATTGTCTTAATTTGTGTTTTCCTAATTTTGAATGACATTGAACAATTTTTATGTTTATTAACTATCAGAGTTTGTTCTGTGAACTGCCTGTTGACAGCCTTTGCCCATTTTGCTAATGTGGGTCTTTATCTTTTAAAATAATTTATAGGAAATATATAAAATACTAATGTATAATAAAGGGTAAAAACTGAGTATACAATTCTTAGTTATGATACTTAGTTGTATAAAGTGTAAATATGTTCTTCCAGTATGAGGCTTGGCTTTCAGCTTTATATAAAGTATCTTTTTTAGGAAAGAAGTCTTTAACTTTCATCCAGACAAATATATCAGTTTTGTCCTTCATGGTTTATGCTTTTCTGGATCTTAAGAACTCCTTTGAGGCACCTGGGTGTCTCAGTCAGCTGAGTATGCAACTCTTGCTTTTGGCTCAGGTCATGATCCCAGGGTCCTGGGATCAAGGCCTGCATTGCGCTTCACACTGAGTGTGGAGCCTGCTTGAGATTCTCTCCCTCCCTCTGCCTCTCTTCCCTGCTAGCGCGCTCTCTCTCCCTCTCTCAAAAACAAAACAAAACAAAACTCCTTCCTTTCCCCAAGTTATAAAGATACTCTTACATTGTTTCCTAAAAGTTTTAAATTCTGCTTCTTAAACATGGATCTTTAAAACATCTGGAATTTTGTTTTTGCACACAGTATGAGGTACGAATCAAAATTTTATTTTCTGTAAAAACCAGCTGCCCAAACACCATTTATTAAATAGCACTCAGCCTTTCCCATTTGGTTTGTAATGCCAACTGTATCATAAATCATGTTTTCATTCTTTTAATATATATATATATATAACTATCTATCTATCTTCTCTATTCTTTTTAAAAATTTTACTTATTTAAGTAATATCCATACCCAATGTGGAGCTTGAACTCATGACCCCAAGATTAAGATCCACATGTTCCTTCGAGTGAGATAGCCAGGTGCCCCTCCCTATACATATTCCATTCTACTTTATCCTCGGACCAGTAATATACTGTTTTAGTTACTGTGGTTTCATAAGAAGTCTTAATATCTTACAGTGCAAGATAGTTTCTACTTTTTGAAAATTGTGTTAGCAAGTCTTACTTTCGGTGAATTTCAGAATTTACATCTTGAGTTACACACACAAAAAATTGTTAGGATATTAGTTGGAATTACATTAATGTTGGGAGGATTGACATCTTTAAAATATTGTTTTCACATCTCTGAACATTCTAGGTCTCTTTCAGACTCTGTTTTTGATTAATAGGAAGACGATCAATTTTTGCATACTAACTTTGTATACTAAGTCTTACTGCACTCTTGGTTGTAATATTGTTTGTCTATGGATTTGTCTTTTTTACATAGAAATTTTATCATATATAAATAATGACTATATTTTTTCATCCTTTCCAATATATATTCCTTTTTTAAAAAATTATTTTTAAGTAACCTCTACACCTTTTTTTAACTAGCAACTCCTTTTGATTTGCATTTCCTCAATGACTAATGATGTTGAGCATCTTTTCACATGCTTATTGCCCATTTATTGATCTTCTTTGATGAAAGTCTATTCAAGTCCTTTGCCCATTTTTTAAATAGGTTTGGAGTTTTTGTTATTGAGGAAGGGCAGAATCTTAATGGGCATTTGTCATTAAACACCTTTTCAATCTTACTTTCTATTGTTTGGACCATAAAAACATCAGCTTATCTAATGTTTCAATGTTCCACATTTCTTCACCCTATTCATTTTTCATTTCTTGCAAACCAGCCAGTTGGTACCTTGATAAATGCAGCCAGTAACAAGAACTCAAACCATTACCATTCTGTTTTCCAACATTTTTTTCCAAAGTGAAAGACTCAATAGGCAATTTGTTTGCCTTCCAAGTTGTCACAGGCAATAATAAAACTATCAAATATTTTAATCTGAAAAGTATAGGTCTTTATCTTTCTTCTACCAGTTTCTTCACTGCCTACCACCTGATGGTTAAGCCAATGCCACATGTTTTAGGCTCTTTTAATAACAACATCTCATCCTACTACCAACTGCAATATTAGAGAAACACTGTTTAACTAAATAAAGGTTTATTTCTTGGTTGCATAACAATCTAAGACAGGTTTTCCGTGGGCACACTTTCACATGGTAATCCAGGAACCCAGGCTTTTTCTATCTTGTGGCTCTGCTATTGCCTTGGGCCTTAGAGTCTTTCGGTTTCAGGTGGCAGTTGGTTATTTTAAACAAGGAGTGGAAGAAGCATACTTCAGCCCAGAAGTGACACCATAATTTCTACTCACAATCTATTGGTAAGAATTAGTCTTACAGCTTTGCATAGGCCAAGAGATAAAGAGGGAAATAGCACGGGGTGTGGTGAGGAGCCAGAGAAATGTGATCTGTGATTGGAGAGTCTCTTGCCAGCAATAATTCTACATTTGGGGAGGGGTACTCAAGTCTGCAGTGAATAGCTGGCTGTGTTTACCACATCTGCACTAAGGAAATTCTAAAGGAGGTATTTTGGGTAGTTGGAAAATTATCTCTGAGGAAAAATCTAAGTTTCAGCAAAAAATTAAAGCGCAAAGAAAGTGGTTAAAGTGTAGGTAACACAAAATAAATATTTAGTTCAGTACAGGTGGTGAGAGGTGGTTGGATTCTGGATACATTTTGAAGGTGGAACAAACTGGAGTTGCTGACAGATTGAATGTGTAGTGAGAGGGAGTTAAGGAAGACTTCAAAGTTTTGAGCCTAATTAGCAGGAAGGATGAAAATTCAATATAGTTCCATCGTTCTTCCTCATGGAGCCCAGAGATTAGCTTGCTGTGCCCGTGGGCAGTGAAATCCCAAGCCCTGGATGAAGGAAGCTAACATCCTCACCCTCCCAAATACAGACGAGCTGCACCAGAAGTGTAGTTTCTCACTGCTTGCCTAAGTTCCTACACCAGGCCTTACTCTGACTTTCTTCCCAATTCTGCTCTGAATTTAAGTTTGCTTATTATATTTTATCTAGCATTTCTGAGTAGTAATAGTGGCGGGAGGGTTATGGGGTTACTTAATCCACCATGCTGCTAGATCTATTAATTTTTTATTAGATTTTATGTCTTTTTATGGGGTAAGTGGCAACATCTAAATCCCACCAAAAATATGGCCCAAAAAAGTAAGAGATTTTATTTCACTTTACTGCCTTACCTTCCAAACAAATCCCACTTTTATGCATACATGATCACACGCAGAAAAAAAATGACTTCCTCTTTAGGACAGTTGAGTAGAAGCAGCTCAATAAAACACATTTGACTGAAGTATTTTACAGCTTTTCTCAGAATATTTTTCACACAGATACCACATAATCATTCTCACAAAACCTCTATTTTTTGACTTGCAAAATTAGTTATCTCTCTCTCTTTTCCCTTGATCTTTATATAAAAGACTCTACTGAATGTCCTTAAGAAGCTGGTTTAGGGGGTGCCTGGGTGGCTCAGTCAGTTAAGCATACGACTCTTGATTTCAACTCAACTCATGACCTCACTGCTATTGACATCAAGCCCCCTCTCTCCCTCTCTGCCCCTCCTCTGCTTGTGTGCACAAGCACGCACCAGTGCTCTCTCTCTCTCTGAAAATAAATAAGGTTTTTTTAAAAAAAACAAAAAACCCAATTGGCTTTTCTACAAAACATAGGCCAGTAAGCTTTCTCTCAGTCTGCCTAGAGATAAACATGGATCATGGATTTTAATTTGACAAGTTAAACAGGTACATTTATCTTGGTGTACTCTCAAAACTTCAATAAAATGATAGGTAAAGCAATAATTAAGGATTTTAATGTATAGGGGCGCCTGGGTGGCTTAGTCGGTTAAGCGTCCGACTTTCACTTAGGTCATGATCTCGCGGTTCGTGGGTTCGAGCCCCGCGTCGGGCTCTGTGCTGACGGCCAGCTCAGAGCCTGGAGCCTGTTTCGGAGTCTGTGACTCCCTCTCTCTCTGACCCTCCCCTGCCCACGCTCTCTCTCTCTCCTAGAAATAAATAAAAATATTAAAAAAAAAAAAGGATTTTAATGTATAAATCACTAGGATAAAAAACAAGAGAAAAGACAACAGGTAAGAGAGGTCAACAATGTAGGAAGCTAGAAAACTGATTATGAGTACTTTTTAACCTTTTTAGTAAAGCAAAGAACTCAAAACATAAGTTTGTAGCAGAAGACATTACGATGCAAACTGACCCAGGCTATATAGAACTTTGGAAAGGATCAGATATTGGAGATACATGTTACGTGTAAAAGTAGACATGCAATATAAGTCTCAAAAGAAGAGACTGGGTATACAGTATTTAAAAGTAACAGGTTACCTGAAGAGCCTCTTCCCTACATTTTAGAGACACATCACTTCCTCTCCTTACCCCTGACAAAGGAGAATAAATGTTATTATCTAAAGACAACAGACCAGAGAGGCTCTAAATTCAGACACCATGTGCAGTTGAGGCCAGAGTGTCCAGCATATTAAAATCTGATGGATCAAGTAAAAAGTTTTATCCTGAGTATCTGTGTCTTTGAATATGGTGACCACTCCCCAACTTCTCTCTTTCTTCAGAGAAATAATAGAAGGTAATACATCCCTGAAACAAGAAAGAAAAGCTATATAAAAGCTTAGTAGAACAAAATAAATCTTTTGGAAATTAAAGTAATAGTAAAAAATTTAAATCCAATAGAATTATTGTAATATAAAGTTGAGATATTCTCTCAGAAAGAAGAGCAAAAAGAGAGGAAAGATAAGGAAGACAGTCTAAGAGGTCCAACATGTGAACAATAGGAGTTTCAGAAAAAGAAAGTGAAATCAAAGGAAAGAAAATCAGAGTAAAACTAAATAACATGAATAAATTCCTAGAACTAAATAACACGAGTTTCCAGATTGAATGAACAAAACAAGGACCATACCAGGGCAGTATGTAATCTTGAAATTGTAGAACATTAAAAAGGAAGAGAGACTTTAAATGTTTTCAGAGAGAGAGAAAATACAAAGACTTGGCAATTAGAATAGCATCACATTTCTCAATAGCAATATACGGGTGCTAAAGAAAAGTAGAGGAATGTTCCATGTTAAGCACTGTTGGTTGGGAATACAGCAGTGAATGAAACAGACCAAAATCCCTGCCTTCACGGAGCTTACATTCTCAACACACAACAAATAAGATTTACATAATGTTAGATAAGAGATAAATACTTCAGGGGCGCCTGGGTGGCTTAGTCGGTTAAGCGTCCGACTTTCACTTAGGTCGTGGGTTCGGGCCCCGCGTCGGGCTCTGTGCTGGCTGCCTGGAGCCTGTTTCAGTCTGTTGACTCCCTCTCTCTCTGACCCTCCCGTGTTCACGCTGTCTCTCTCTCTCTCCTAGAAATAAAAAAAATAAAAAACATTTTAAAAAAAAAAGATAAATACTTCAAACATTCTTAAAAATTTTTTGTTTATTTTTGAGAGAGATAGAGACAGTGCAAGTGGGTTAAGGGCAGAGAGAGAGGGAGATACAGAATCTGAAGCAGGCTCCAGGCTCTGAGCTGTTACCACAGAGCCCAATGTGGGGCTTGAACTCACAAACCGCGAGATCGTGACCCGAGCCAGTCAGATGCTTAACCGGCTGAGCCACTCACACACCCCAAGAGATAAATACTTTAGAGAAAAATAATGTATCGAAGGAAAATAAGAGCTCCTGGGATAGAGATGGGGGTAGCAATTTTAAATAGGGTTGTAAGGGATGGTGGCATTTAAGTAAAGTGAAGATGAGGAAACTGGGGCTCAAAGAGTTATTAACTTGATCAAGGTCAAAGAGTTAATAAAGTTAATAAAAGTACGGCTGAACACAATGAGGAAGGCACCTGGACTCTTGGTGCATCATTTTATAAAAGCTGTTCAGACTTAATGAGACTCTTTGGGATTGCTCAAAACCAAGCTAAATCTTTCTTTTACATAGCTCTAATAAGTACTGAAGTGTGTCCATTAATCCAGATACAGAAAGAAAATATTAAATTTGTGGTTATTTTTATTTCAGGCCAAAGAGTCCCAAAAAACAAGAAAGATTCTTAGGAGGGTATGGTGGAAACACTTCAGAAAGATTATAGTCATCACCGTGGTAATTCTCCTTTCAATCATCATCATTCTTTTAAGTACAAATGTAATACCAACCTGACCCTTTTTCTTCCCAATTGTTGTGTGTAAATAGAGTTCTACAATCAACAATTATGAAAGCATTCTCCCGTGGCAGGAAGACTGGAGGGAGAAGGGTTTGGAAGTTTTCGCTTGTCCTGTTAGTGTGCTTTATGGACTCCTGTACCTCTTCCACTTCTGTAATGCTGCCCGTTTTTCCCCACTGCTCCAGCTACTTCCCCAGCCTCTCTTCCCTTTAAAATTAAAAGCACAAACCCTGGAATCAGACCACTGAAGTTGAACTCTCCACGCTGCCACAAACCATCAGGTGACACTGGATAAGTTATTTAACCCATGCCTGTTTCTTCATCTGTAAAAGGAAGCCAGTAATAATACCATGTAGAATTATGTCTACCACCTAGTAAATGCTATTTAAATGTTAACTGTTACTTAATAGGAAAAAATGATTACATTTTTGGCATTGATTAAATCCCTACTATCTTACTCCTTACTCAGAAGAAAAATTACTGTGACCTCATCATTAATCCCCTTAGAAATAGGAGACTTGGGTGCCTGGGTGGCTCAGTTGGTTGACTGTCCGACTCTTGATTTTGGCTCAGGTCATGATCCCAGGGTCGTGGGATTGAGCCTGACATCAGACTCTGCACTGAGCATGGAACCTGCTTAAGATTCTATCTCTCCCTCTCTTTGCCCCTCCCCTGCTCTCTCTTGAATGCTGACAAAAACTGAGGACTGATGGATGTGGGGGGGAGGGGGGTGATGGGCATGGAGGAGGACACTTGTGGGGATGAGCACTGAGTGTTATGTGGAAACTAATTTGACAATAAACTATTTGTAAAAAATAAAAATAAAAAAAAATTAAATTAAATTAAAATAAAGATAAATAAAAAAAGATGAGTCTTGAGAACACAGTCTAGAAATAAACATTCACCTCTTCTACAGATTCTTTCATTTGAATTGACTATTCAAACCATTGTTTTATACTAGACGTTTCCTTGGGTAAAGATTTTAAAATTAGGAAGCTGTATTGGATCTCTAATAAATCACAGGCCCTGTCCTATTTTACCACCCTAACAGCCTTTTTTCCCCCACATTTCACTAATAACCTCAAATTACTAAGATGTATAATAACCAAAACATCCAGCTTCACTTTGAGTTGGTAACAAGGTTTCATGAGTTGTATTTCCTAAGTGGGAACTTGAGGTCTAAAGTAGTTTAAAAAATCACTTAGTGGGGCGCCTGGGTGGCTCAGTTGGCTAAATGTCCAACTTCAGCTCAGGTCATGATCTCACAGTCTGTGAGTTCAAGCCCCGTGCCAGGCTCTGTGCTGACAGCTCAGAGCCTGAAGCCTGCTTCAGATTATGCATCTCCTTCTCTCTCTGTCCCTCCTCCACTTGCACTCTGTCTCTCTCTCTCAAAAGTAAATATTTTAAAAAATCACTTAATAATCCACAGGGAAGAGTAAAACAGGGGTTCCTATCTGCTAGATAACTCATTTAATTCTAATAATGATCAAGTATCAGCATTTTAAATAGACACCAAGCTTGTTATTCCTCCAGCACAATATCACCTTTCCATGCACAAAATATTTTTTAAAGGATTTTAAATGTTAGCAACTTTAGAGTTTCTGTAATTTATATCCAGGAAAAAATAGGTGATCTACTGAATATGTACTCTGATATAATGCACTAAGTGCTTTGGAGGAGTGTCTCGTTAATTCTACAATGAGATAAAGAGGTAAAACCTATTAAGTATAATGTAAGGCACACAGAGCAGTGGCTGGCATGTAAGTGCTGTGTAAATGTTTATTCATATTATCTTTACTTTGCAGATAAGAAAATAGCCAAGTTAAATTATATGTTCAAGGCCACACACGTAGAAAGCTGAGATTTTACTGATTAAGTCCTGGCTGTTGTATATATGAAATCTGTATTTTTAACTCAGAGTATATTATCTGACTCCTTAACTGTGGGCCAGATAAGACACATGAGTATTTTTGCTTTTTGTAGATTGGTAGGTTGTTTTGAGGAGGGAATGGAGACAGGAATTTAAAGAGGAGTACCCTGTGAGAAAAGGAATTGCCATGTATTTTGCTATTAGTCTTAAAGTCTATATAATGTGTCTCCTAACATTTCTGTAACATAATTATGAATAAAACAATATATTTGTTTCCAGATTGCCAGTGACTACTAGTATATGGATTGCTGGAAGACATGAACTTAAAGATCATCTAAGCTACCCCCTCCCCAATTTTACGTATTAGGACGTCAAGACCCAGGAGCCTAAAAATGAAGAACATGTTGTGACAAGCTCCTCTCCACTTGCAGCACAAAAAAGACACAGGCTATTGCCCTGGTCCCAGGCGAGAAGTCCCACATAACGCTAGTTTTCCCAGCAGCCTTAGAGCTTAAGGGTTAGGAAGAAAAGCCCTCGTTTAGTAAGGAGTGTTTATCTGCTATTAATGCTACATCTGTCAGAAAATACCTGAGTATACAGAAACAAATATTAAGGCAATGCTTTTCATTGATTTATGCATTCAAACATTTTTGAGCTCCTACTCTGCACCAGAATGGTTCTAAACATCAGGATATACTGTAAGTTACCAAATAGAGATAATGGATGTTTGAGAAATTAGTGGCTATATAAATAAGTGTAAGAAATGGTCCTAATCCCAATGGAAGCTTACATTCCAGTTGAGGTAGCAAGACCGAAAAAGTCATAAGCACATGAAAACAACGTCTACTTAAGTCGCACATTGTGCAGCAGAGAATGAAGTCAAGAAAGCTAATGATCAACACCAGCTACAGTCCGAGGGAGATTTTATGGGTTGTAAGTGGGGTTGGTAATTGGATCTTATTAGAAATTGAATTTATCTTGGGGTGCCTGGGTGGCTCAGTCGGTTAAGTGTCCAACTCCTGATCTCAGCTCTGGGTTGTAAGTTCAAGGTTGGATTCCACACTGGGCGCGAAGCCTACCTAAAAAGGAAAAAAAAAAAAAAAAAGAATTTTTGTCAACAGGTCAAGGGAGTCAACAGTAACAGTTAAGTATTAAACACTTACTATGTGCCAGTAGCTGTTTAAGTACTTTAGAGATTCTTTTTTAATCCTCACAACCCTGAGTAGGGACTATTATTTCCATTTTACAGATAAGAAAACTGAAGGACAAGCTATGTCACTTGCCTGACTCCACTAGGCTAGTAAGAGGAAAGAGAATCAGCAAGACATTGCTTGCTTTGGGCAGTACAGAAGGCAGAGTAGGCCTTGGAGTCCATCGTGCACTCATTCATCAAATGGCCTGCAACAGTGCTCAGCCTTTGGTTCCCACACTCTCTAGGGTGCTTTTATTTACTCCCATGGCCTTGCCTTCTCCAGCAAGTAACCTTTCTTCTGAATTACAAACCATTTTCCAACTCTCTACTGGATACACCCACTTGGATATCATGCATAACACCTTAAATTTTAAATCCAAAAACCCAGCTTTGTATTCTTCCCCCATTCCCCACAAAAAATGCTTTCTTGACTTTATTTCTTATCTATAAGGGCTTTCACACTATTCTGTAATCCAGAACTTTCTTAGCCTAATTTCTGCTCCTCTCAAATTACTCACCAAACTCAAGGGACTTCTACACCAAATCTGAAGGTTCATAGCCAGGGAAGCCCACAGTCACCCTAGCAGATGTCCAGGCAAACTCTGAAAAGGCTCTCGTCCCATCTTGGTAGACAGCTATGTGTATCTACTCCCCACAAGCCTGGCCACATTATACTCTTTGTATTCAGACCTGGCCACATTATACTCTTTGTATTCAGACTGCCTAGCACATACAGGAGTTAACAGTTGATACCTTTGATACCTAATCATGTATGTGATTTCCATAGCTCTTAAACATGGTCATAGCAATAAATACAAAGCTTTGGTTTTCAACTCTCAATCATCAGACTTGGGGATCTTAATAATACAGATGCCTAGGCTCTACCCCCTAAAGATTCTACTTAACGCTGGGATAGGGCATCAAAGTGTATGCTTAACCTTACGATAAAGTTGAGAACTACTAACCCCGAAGCACATTCACATGCCTATCATCAAACATCCATATCTGAGAAAGATAAGCGCCAGGAGGCTGAAAGATAGAATTTTCTATCGGAAAACTGATGCTTAGAGAAGTTAAATTTTATTTGTCGAACATCACAGGGCAAATGACAGAGCTAGACCTCAGAAACATTCATTCTTAAAAATCTATTCCATTTAATGTATTATGTATTAAACTAGAAACTGTTCTAAGTCTGCTAGACAGAATATCTTACACATTTTAATAAAACTGAAAAGGATTATTTAACTTTTAAAAGTACATATTCTTGGGGCATCTGGGTGGCTCAGTTAAGCATCTTTTTGTTTATTTTTGAGAGCCAGAACGCAAGCAGGGGAGGGAGACCCAGAATCTGAAGCAGGGTCCAGGCTCTGAGCTGTCAGCACAGAACAGGACACAGGGCTTGAACCCACAAACCGCTGCTAGATCATGACCTGAGCAGGATGCTCAATCGACTGAGCCACCCAGGCACACCTATCATCTGACCCGTGATATTGGCTCATGTCCTGGTCTTGAAATAGTGAGATGGAGCCCCAGGTCAGGCTCTGTGCTGGCAACGTGGAACCTGCTTGAGATTCTCATTCTCTCTGCCCCTCCCCCCCAAATAAATATGTAGGAGAGACTTCTAAAAAAACAAAGTTCATATTCTCATTATAGAATTGTGGCAGAACCTAAAAAAACAGAACCCATTATTTAATTTGGCCTGATTTTTTTTTTTTTTACAAAAAGGCAAATCACAAACTGGTCAGAGAGATCGTTTGTGGGGGAGCAGAAGACCTTCTCAGCACCACACCATGACCTGCCATGTTAGCCTCTCTCATGGCAGGAGAGACAACACTAGGAATGACCCAAATGCCTCAGAGTTCTCAAGGAACACAAACATAGGAAATGGAATAGTGGAACAATGTTATGTTAGGGTTCCTCTGTATTCACACCGAGTAGGGGTACCTTGGCGAACACCAGTGTGACTTTACACGTCTAATTCAATTTGCCATCCTCTGAGAAATATTTACCAGTCTGCATACATAACAGATGCCTACCAGCACTTTTAGTGGTCTCACCACATTTGACAGCAAACCCAGTAGAGGCCAGAAACTGAACATTCCCAAATGGGATCTTCCTTCTCTCACTATGCTTCCTCATGAACATTCTGGAGAAAATAGGAAATTACTCTTTTTTCTCCCATTGAATTGTGACTCTTCACATTTAAAAACTATTTGACCATGTTGCATAATCTTTCAAAAGAATCCCATTTAAAGTTGCTGACATTTTAAACATGATATAGTTGTCTTACCTTTTCAACTAAGAAAATAAGACCTGTTATTTCAAAGTATTCATCCAAGAAGGGAAAGCTTAAATTTAAAAAAAAAAAAAAAAAAGAAAAAGAAAAAGACAGTGCAAAAAATACATGAGTGCTGTAAGAGTTTAATTGTAAGACAAAAGCACTACATTATAATTTGAACAGAAGTAATCTTCCAGAAAAGAAAATTTAGTGCAAATTAAAACCCCACTAAAGCCCACTATAAACTTAATATGAACTCTAAAAGTAGGCTTCTAGAAATGGAAACACTTGGTTCTAACAGAATTTGCTGGGGGAGAATAGGTTTTGAAAATGTTAAATGGTACAGAGAACATCATGTTAGTTTAAAATCAAGTCAACCAGGTACTTAAAAAAAAAAAAAAGACATGCTGATAGGTCTTAATACATAAAACTAGTTGACTAGTAGTAGCATGCTTTATATATCCATGATTGTAGAAGCAATGTACAACAAATTTCTGAGCATTTTAAAGTTTTCTTTATTGCCTTAGCCAGTTTTTAAACTACACTGTAATAATCAGAGCCATCTTTCAATTTTTATTTTAAAAAGGTTCTACTTCAGTGATTGGCAAATGTTTTATAAAAGTGTGATTAAGCCTTGTGTAATCCAAGGCCATCCATACAACAAAAAAGGGCAATTATATCATTCCTTTTCTCAAGTATTTATTCAAAGCATAGCTTCCATGAAATATTAAATGTCACTTTCAGGTACTGACATTAACAGACCTCTTAAGTTGCTTCCAGTATTTTATTTTTCAGAGAAATAAGAGAGCCAGGAAAAGTAACCTTGCATTTAACTTCTCAAGTGCAAACAGAATATAGCCTATCCAATTACAAAATAAATTGTATACCAATTAACCTTGAAGTAAACAATCTTCCTATCAAGTAACTTAAGTTTCTCAAAATAGAATTCAATAACTTCTATCATTGTTTAATGAATTAGCGCCTCCCCTAACGCCTATCTGAACTTTCTCTGAAGACTAAATTTAAAGGACTCCTGACAACTAAAATAACTGACTTGAACACCTTGCTCTTACTCAGGATCTAATTCCTATGAAGCATCACCTTTTTAAAAGGAGTACAATAATTTTGCAAGGTCCTTTTTTCATGCCCTTAGAGCACCCTTCTGTCCCCCCAAATTTACAGGGCTTACTGGGGAAAATTAACTTAGGAGTTACCCACTGCTGTCTTCCTAAATTGCTTAGTCCCTTGAATACCAGTTGTTACCTAAGGCTACACTGTACTACAGCCATTCAAAATGGGAGGCTGCTGGAATTACTGGAGAATCTAAAAGATGCGAAGGACAGTGGGACAGTATGTAACTAGCCCAACCCAAAACTATGGCAGGTCAAGTTCAGCTACTAATTACTACTTCATAATGGAATGGATGAGTGACAGTGACAAACTAAAGTGGGGCAATATGCAGGCAAGGAAAGTGTACTGCCTATAATTAATTTAAAAATCATAAAACCAACTTCCCATGTTCCCAGCCTACTGCTACTTCCACATCTCTTTTCCCAATTGGTACACTATTGCTCACTGTCATCTTGTACACTCATTAGAATGCAAACAAAGTCTTTGATTTTTTTTCAAGCTAGACTTAGGGGTCCATGATTAGAATACTTGAGTAACATTAAAGTTTATTGAACATGCACCTTTGTCTTCACCCGAGATAAAAGTAAAAACAAAAAACCTTTACAGCCTATTTAACATCTTAAAACAATACCTAAAACTTTAGAGTAGCAAACATCACTAGGGTGAGGGGAGGTGAAATTCAAGTTCCCAGACAACACCCCCAAACAATTCTGATTTATTCTAATGTAAATGGGCTCAAGCCTCTTTGAAATGATCATAACCAATCTATCTCCAATTTACCAGATTATAGGCAACTGACAGCAATTAGCAGGCCAGGCAGACTCAAGTTTGCACAACTGGATATTCATCTTGCCAAAATTATTTTAGCCATGGAAATTTTGAGGTTAAGACTCTTCAATATGGCCAGCAGTGAAGAAAGGATAAAGAATGCACTCTCAGCTTGCCCAAAGTAGATAGTAAAAATTAGTTTTTATGAATTTGGAGTCATGCTTAAATGTTAAGAGTACTGATAAATTATACTAATAAGTAAACTGCTCCCAAAGAAATTTACTGAGATGTGTATTATGCATGGATCTAGGTTTTGACATTTCAGGTTAATCTAACCCCAAGCAAAATAAAATTATACATTTGAGAAAACCTAAATTTGCTGTGGTAGATAGTGGTTCAGTTCTGATTTGTGAAATTCCCAATACCTCGTCATAAAGTACTTTTAAAGTACAAGATAACAATTTCAAATAACTTTTCCAAGCAGTAAAAACAAACAAAAAAACCATAAAGAATGCAAAGGCCTTGGAACTTGGATCCTAATGTTAATGAAACCACCTATCAAAATAACCTCAGCATGAAGGACACCTGGACAGATGTCCCCCATAATGTATTCTAACTCGTGCACATCAGTGAAGCAACTGCCATCCCAGTTTGCAAAGAGTAATGCATAACAAAATCTGTAACCTTATAAAAACTCCCTGAAGGTTAAGGGAATAAAAGACAAGCCCAAACTCCAAGAGATATTATAACTCACCTGGTAGCACATACCTAGTAAACCAAAGGTATCAAAACTTGAACTAGGCCAGCAGACCAAGAAAGCTCACACATTACTTGAAGTGAGATTGACAGTTCTACTAATCAGTCTAAAAAACTGGTGGAGAATGAAATAAAAGCTACCAAAAATTGTCCATTAATAGAGATTGGTTCTGTAATAAACTAGCAAACTACTTATGAAATTTATTGCCCAAATTCTGGAAAGTATTATTCTAGAATACTATCTAGATTTTAATTTACCTGTCCCTGTATGTTCTCCCAAATCTTCCATCACCAACCACCCCCATGCAAATAAGAAAGGCTGCTCAAAAATAAGACCCTATCACTTCTATTCCCTTCTGGAATCCTATTAAAACCTGGTATTTTAAAGGGGGAGAGACAACATTTAAAAACTTTGAGGACAAAGAATGGGAAAGGAGACAACAGCAACAAAATTTTGGAAACTGCAAAGCTTATGATCAAGTGGTAACAGACTCGACAGACAAGAAAACCAAACAGGCGATTAGCAATGAGAATATCCCAGACTGTACCATAGAACCCCCAACAAAGGCTTAGCAACTGACACCTCAGGTACCTTTAAAAACAGAGGTAAAAGGACTAAGAGATTGGTTCAAAGTCTGTTTTGACAGTTAAACCCCCAATTTCTCTATATTGATGAACAGAACCCCACATTCCTGGCAGAAAACAGTAGGCAAGAAAAGTACCTTTGTACTCAATAGGTATAGAGTGAAGAAAAAAAAGTACTTGTTCAGAACCCTCAGCTGTCTTCCCTCACTGGGATTCCCAAACATTGGCAGTAAGGTTTTGTTGTTTTTTAACCCTTCCGGTAAGAGTGGACAAAGACCTCTGGTGAATCTGACAGGCTTAGGGAAGGCCTGGGGGCTGCAGGGAGAGGGGGAGTATCAAAGTGTTCCTCAATAAAATGACAGATCACTTAATAGTGAACCCCAAAGTTAAACCCTAGCCCAATGCACAACATCCAATTAGCTTTTAAATGAGCCACAGATCACCAAACATTTGAGGAAAATCTGTAATATGAAAAACAGAGGCTCAAGCAATAAATAGCAAAGTATTTGGGAAACAACCCTTTAAAGATATTAATAACCTTAGAGATGAGAAAGACAATGCATCCATGTAAGAACACATTGCTATTGCTAATGAAGGGGGGGGGAGGTCTTAGAAATCAGAGACAATTAAAACCCTAAAAAAAAAAAAAACTAAGAAATTCTAAAAAATCAACACACTGCAATGGAAAACAGAGGTCCAGGGCTCACATTCAAATAAAATTTCCAAAGAAAAGGAAGATTGGGGTGAAGATGATGAGCAAAGAACCAGTTAAGCATTTCCCAGGACTGAAGAGCAAGTTTACACAATGCCAAGACCAACTGTGCGTGACAGAATGGATGAAATAATCCCATCATAAAATCTGAGAACACTGGTCAACAGAACTAAAACCTGGAGCAATTTTAGAGTAAAAATACTTCATATAAGCAATCAAGAACCAAAGCACCATCTGAGTTCTTCACTAAACCTAGAATGCTCTATCTAGCAAAACTAGTGATCCAGGCCAGAGGGCAGAATAAACCTTTTTAAACAGGTAAGGTCTCAGAAGCAGGAAGATGGGCTGCACAAAAATAAGCCCTGAAATTCAGGGAAGTGAAGGATCTAAATAGAGAGGCAAAGGGAACCCCAGAATGATGGCAAAGTCTGAATGCCAACATTCATTCAACAACTTCTAAAGGGCAATGAGTTCAGATTGGAATACAGAAGAAAAACATGAAGCTGATAAATTGTTTTACATAAAGGGAGACATTTTTAAATTCTATGAAGTTTGGAACTAAAATTAGTGCCTGGTACAAGAACATACTAGGTCAAGACATAACGCCCAAAATGGATCAGAGCAGAGCATTCAATGGGACTCAATACATGGAAACAACTCTGTGCAATTTTTATGAAGTTAGAAGTGGGAATCACCACCCTCTGCTCCAAAAATTAAATATTAAATTACTGGGCATAAAGAATTCAACCGGAGTACAGCTTTAGTCTGTTTTCTACTAATTAAATCTGCCAATTCATGGGCCAGAGTAACATTTTAACATTGTAACAGAAGAATCAAAATCCGATAGCTTTGTTAGCCAATGTAGGCAAACCTTACTTTTTAAAACCTAGTTTTAATCAGTTTTAACACCTTTTTTAAAAAGGTTTTGATGTGAAATATTTACATAAAATAAGCATAGTGCTGCTTAACGATCCCAACACAAATTTTCTGACTTATATCAAGGATCTGTGAACTTTTTCTGGAGAGGGCCAGATAGTAAACATTGTAAGCTTTTACAGTTCTGTGGTCCTCAACTCTTATTGTGGTGCGAAGAACAGCCATACACAACATGTACACAAGCGTTACTGTGCTGCATACAGTTAAGAGTAAGCTGCTGCCCCCCCGATTTAGAGATCGATCATCAAAGTTTCCCTTATTTTTAGTAGCACTTATTTTTCTTCACAAAGATGTGTCTAGTTGGGAAGTCTATTAACAGACCATTCAACTCCACAAAGTTAAACAATATTGTAAAAATCACTTCACTCTACTACATAGAGAATTTAGACCATTACTCATTTATGTTATTTTTCTCTAGCTATCTTTCCTCAGCAGTTGGGGTTGACTTAGCTGGCTAGACAGGGTCTTAAATTACCATTCAGGGTATTACATTTACTCTCTTGAGCATTAATTAGAAAAAATTTTCTGAATTGATGTATCAATTCCCTAAATGCCAAGAAGATACCAAATCCTTCCAACTGAATGTTTATCAATTTTTACATTTTACAAATAAAGCAAATGATAAAAACCAAAAGAACGCTTCTACCCTAATTCTAAATCCATCAGCTGGACTCCCAGCTACATTTTCTCAAAATGACTCAGAACTCCTCTAATAATGTCTTCAAATCCAAATCTAGGATATTTTAAGGCCCTACGACTTTCAGATACGGAAATAAAATCATTCAAATGAGCGCACATGTACAGAAACACAGTATACATTTCTTTAATCCTCCCTCAACACTTGAGTACGGAGTGTAAATTCACCACAGCCCTAAAAATTCTAACTACCTGCATTTCTATCATGGTTAACACACTTCCTTTCTAAATCCTTATTTTTTTTTATTTAATGGAAGCACAAAACTTAAGTTTATCTGTGCAAAGACTTCTGCACATTTATCCAGGTTTGTTCTAAAAAGCACAATACATATTAAGCAAAAACTGGGCATTTGGTTAAATATTTAATAAATCTTCATGGCTATAGAAGTAGTATTAGAACATTCAACAAACAAATTAGTTAACTACATTAATTCAGGTTTCCAGTTTGGACAGGGAGTCACATCATGGTGGCAGAATCAGATGTTTACTAAAAACATTTAAAATTCCACTGCAATTTTA
>NW_027531914.1:1167510-1183978 GCF_008692635.1 Crocuta crocuta
GACTTAGATGCACCATGCCAAGATTATTGGTTGGTCCAAGAACTGACACTTAGAATACCCTGAGCTCACAAGACCTTACCTAACAAAGTTTTTAAATTCAAGAAAAATAAAAGCCCAACAGAAGCACACATACACCCTACCCTTATAGTGTGCATGTGGTATACAGGCTGGGAGGAACCTAGCAATAAAAATGGCTGCAGTTTCAAGTTTCCAGGAATTTGAAACCTGAGGCAGTTTGCACTTGGCAAAGCTACACTAACCTTTCTACCTATCCAAATTTGTACAAAATAAATGTCAAATAGCAGTTAATATAAAAAGTATAGTACTTACTGCTATAATCACCATATCCATAGTAGTTGTTGTAACCAGTGTAGTCATATCCTCCATAACCACCGTAACCTTGGCTGTTATATCCATAGTTGCCATAGCCTTGATTCCAATAGTTACTATATCCCTGGTTCCAGTTTTGACTGGGGCCTGCAGCACATTAATAGGTTCACTAAAGTCAGAAGATCAGCAAAGATCTTTACTTCAGGATAATTAAAAAGCAGAAAAGCTTAAGACAGAGTAAACTTAGGCTCTAGCTTACCACCACCTCTTCCACGAGCTCTTCCTGCAAATCCTCCTCTAGATCCCCACTGTTGCTGTTGCTGATACTGTTCCTTCGACATGGCTACTTTTATTTCACACTAAAAGAGAAAATGTATGTTGTTATTACATGGACTCAAGAAAACACAGCAAAATGTGTAATAAGCAAGATAGCCAACTGTCCCAAACACAAAGTTGACTAATTTGCTACTTTCCTCAAAGTCAGTTTATCAATTAAACCAATCATCAGTATTTTAAAAGAAATAATCTCCTCTATTGACATCCAAGAAGTTATTTGCCTAATATAGGTTGCTACATTCTGTCAGACCCTCAAACAGGATCTTTTAGTAAAGCCTAGAGAAAAATAACACTTAAAAAGAAATATTTTCCTACCACTCTCCAGTGAAAAGCAAAAAACAGTGATCAATGACTTTGATAAATAAGAAACCAATGAGACATCTTTAAAGCACAAGCATGCAAACTGAAGCCTTTCAGAAAGCTAGATGATGAAGCTCTCTACAAAAGCTAGTTTTCTCTACAAGTAAATGGATGCTTAACTTACTTTACTAAGACCAACATTGTGATATTTCTTTTCCATTATCTTCTTCACTGGTTCCTCTTCCTTAAAGGTAATAAAGCAGAATCCACGCCTCTTATTGGTCTTGTTGTCCATAGGGAGCTCTATGGATTCCACCTGACGTCAAAAAAATAAGTTTTAATAACTTAGTTTGCACGTAACTAACAATAAAAGCACAAGTTTAGTGGGGAAAAAGTGCACAAAAAATGTTTGGCCCTCAAATTCTATTCTGCAGTCTCTCTCCCTGTTTATTCTAAACTTGAAAAAATAATTCTTCAAATAAAAATAATCCAGTCCACCTAAAAGTCTTCACATTTATTTATAAAAACAAGCTTCCCAGGATACTGACATTTGCTACCTCATTCAAGGGTCACAAATTCAAATACCAAAAAAGAACAGAAGACAACAGTCATTTTTAAGAAAAATAAAGATGACCACATTTCGGAGAAAATGGGGAGTGGTGAGAAGCACATATAACTAACCAAAGGGGAAGGCTGCTACTGTTATCTTAGATGGCTGCTGCCAAAGAAGGCAATTTCCCATGTTGCTTGCTCTTGCAACTATCTAAGAAAAGCTAGATACCCAGATATTCGTGGGAAATATCTCAACCTAAATACTAACAAAACGTCTTCTGTTTAAATCAAGCAAAAGATGTCTGCAGGTTGTATCTGGCCAGCAAGACCACAAATTTCTCATCTTAGCTTTAAGCTATTAATTCACAAAAAGAACTTGTTTCAGTTATCTTTAATTAGCCTCATAAAAATTGCACATGGACGTTTTTAAATTGAGAAGGCACTACACCTTATTCTTAATAATTCATTTCTTTCCTATTCTCAACTGAACCATTTCCTTCTATTATCTCAGGTAATCCAACCTGGATTTCTTCCTCTACTAATTTTTTATTTCGTCTACTAATCTGGTTAAGTTCCTCAAGGTAAGAATGTCTATTCCATCTTAATCTGCACCTTCAATAAAGGAGAAAAATACAATCATCTAACCTTCACTGATCTGCTAATGAAGTATTTACAATATCTTATTTTCAAAACAAATAACATAATCAGCCCAAACTTCAAAACAACTTTGAAAATATAACGTGACAATTATATTCACACTAATTTTGACAAAAACTGGGTCAAAACATTATCACATACCTCACCAAAACCACCAAAGTACTCCCTTATTTTCTCTTCAGGTGTATCTGGAGAAAGGCCACCAACAAAAATTTTTTTAACAGGCTCTTTTGTTTTCATGGCTTTGGCCCTTTTAGGATCAATCACCTTCCCATTCAATTTATGTTCTTTCTGATCCATGACCTAAGGAAATTGAAGTTTTTCATTTTAAATATGTATCTTAATTGAAGTTCAGATTATCAACTTACTTAATAATTATAGTTAAATCAATATAGCTAATGCCAGGTATGTGTTGACTTGCTTATGATTAAAGAAGTCAATCTGTGATGATGTCACATCAGCTAATACAGAACTGTTCAAACCTAAATGCCAGTAAGAATGGGGAGGAGGGGGAAACACAAATTTAATCAATTACTAGAAAACCATCCCTCCTTTAACTGTCAGCAATGTAAACTTGACTGCTACTTCCCCTTAGCCCAAGAAATTCCAAAATCTATAGTTCTGTGAACTTGTCACAGATCATCTCTTTAGTTAGAGGTCTTTAAGTCTCAGTATTTTTAAAGTTAACTTTTTCAGTTTAGTAGAGCCTGGCATACAGAAGGCATTCAGTAAACAAAGAGGACTCTTCATAAAATGTATTGGTTAAGAACTATAGCTCTATCTTCATATATCGCAAAAGGGGAAATCACAAATGGACAAATTAGTGTATCAAACTATTCACATCTTATATTATTAACTGATCAGAACACGTAACACACTACCTTATCTACACTCTCCGACTCTTTAAATAGCACAAAGCCAAAACCCCTTGATCGCCCTGTGATAGGATCTAACTTCAGAGTGCAGTCTACAACTTCACCAAATTTGGAGAAGTAGTCCTTCAGATCTTTCTTTGTAGTGTCCCAGCTAAGGCCTCCTATAAACATTTTCCTGTAAAGACAAAAAGTAATATTAAAATGCTAAAAACAAATAAATTGTCTTCAGTATCCGTAACAGTAATACCTTTTCCAAACTGCACCAATTTATTGGGCAGTATATTAAATAATGTCCTTCCTACATAATCATGTATCAAGAACACCCCATTCCAGCTGTTAGTTTTTGTTTATTACTGCTGCCATCTGCCTAATTACAAAATAGTGAGCAAGCAGCAAATTCTTTTGACTTGCCAAAAAGATAAACATAACCCCAAAGTTAAATTACTATACATTGAAGTCTTTCTTAAATTACAAGTTAAATATTGGTAAAAGCAAAACAGAATTTTAGCTTCAAATTTCTTTCAATCATTAAACTTATAAAAAGGCTACATAGTTCCCACTGTCACAGCAACCAGCATCTTTCTATGCTGAAGCTCCTTTCTATTTAACAGTAGTTCTCTCATTAACAAAACTCTTAGCACATAAAATGGAAAATTCTAAGTCTCACAATTAGGTTGTAAGCTAGGTTTTCAGAATGTGCTAAGAGTCCTTAATAAAGACAATAATAACATAAACAATTTGGTGAACAAGAATTACCCCCTGAAGCACAATCCACTAGTTAACTTATATGATTTATTTACAGTAGAACCTCAGTTAACCAGCAATAAAATATTTAAACCTTGAAGATGCTAAAAGTGACAGGTGGTTAAGTGGAAACCACCAAAACACTTTAAGACCAAAAATACATACTCAAAAAAATTTTTCTCAGGTGAAATATTTTTATTACAGCAAAATGCCATAATGCTCAGACTTGGCAGCTCTGATTCCTTTTACATCTGCCCCCTTTGCCACTCCCTAACCCGCCCCAAAGAGCTTACACATACCTCCTACCCTTTAAAGAGACAGGACTGGAGATTTTTATTTTAAGGGTAAACTGTCAGAATTTGTTATGTAAAGGCTAAAACTTTTACAGGAATCAAATCATACTTGCTCTATGACTTATCTTTATAATTGGGGTGGGGATGGGAAGTGGTACTAACTTTCAACTCCAGATAGAAATTAAAGCAGGAAACATCTCCATCTTGTGGGCATTTAGGACACTGCCACTAAAGCCAATTTCTGCAATAAGAGGCCAATTGTGTCCTGGAAGATCAGGTCGTTCAGCTTTTCCCCTAAAGATGCCAGATTAACTGAGGTGTTACTGATCTTACTTTCTTACCAGACTTGTTTCTAGTTCTAACAACAAAATTAACTTTCAGTGCACAAGAAATCTTTTTTTAGTGTTTAATTTCCCATTTCAGATTAAATTTCAAACTAGTACACTTCAACTAGTTCATGTATTTAAAATTAGTAAATTTTCCCTTACTTTGTTTCCCATTTCAGATTGTTTTCAAACTAGTACATGTATTATAATGTAAATTTGGGTCATTTATATGCTTAACTTTTGACTTCCTCTAATATTCATGCTTAAGTAACCTTTATTAACCCTTTTTGTATTTTATAATCAAACAAACATAACAAAACACTCATCATGTACAGATAATTTTTAATGTTTATTGCCAATTTTACAGGGGAAAGTTATTTTCTCATTACATTTTCTTTCATTAAAATAATGTACCTTCTAAAATCCAATCCTTGTCACTTGAATTTAATGCCTTAAACACTTTACTTTTAACCTAAAGTTCCAGAGCACTTCCTTCAGAGATAAAAGTTCATTAGTAACATGTACCCTTTCAAGGTAAGGACATTGATATATTTTTGTAAGTGAGAAATAAATTATAATGCAACGACCTCTTGCTCAGGTATCAATGGCAATTTTAGAACAGAAACAACTTCAATTAAGTTGAAATTTAACTAATGAATTACCACCTTCTAGGATTACAGAAATTTTCCAACAATAATTTAACAATTTGAATTTATTTCAGTCTGAAGAGAATAAGTAAGTAACAAAAGCCTTTTTTTAAAAAAACTAAAGTTGAGGGGTGCCTGGGTGGCTCAGACAGTTAAGCACCTGACTCTTGATTTCAACTCGGGTCAGGAACTCAAGAGATGGAGCCCCTGCCCTGTCTGCTGAGGACTCTCCCTCTTGCTCTACCCCTGTCCCACTCATGCTAAAATTGAAAGGCAAGAATATGGTCTCATCATCTCCTCTAATATTAAGACGGAACTAAGTTTGACTTTAATTTCACGAAGGCCAAGTTTACATTGGGTTAAGTGTCTTTGATTTAAAATTATTTAAGGGGTGCCTGGGTGGCTCAGTCAGTTAAGCATCAGACTCCAGATTCCAGCTTAGGTCATGATCTCATGGTGAGATCAACCACCTCCCCTCCCAAGAAGGGCTCTGCACTGTTGGCTCAGAGCCTGCTTGGGATTCTCTTTTTCTGTGCTTCCCCTGCCTGCAGGCTCATGCACACACTCTCTCAAAATTAAACAAACATAGCGTTAAGAAAAAACAAATTTTAAAAAATGATAAAAAAATAAAATTACTTAAGGGATGCCTGAGTGGCTCAGTTGGTTGAGTGTCTGATTCATGATTTTGTCACGGTCCCAGGTTCGTGGGATAGAGCCCCAAGTCAGGCTTAGTGCAGAGCATAAAACCTGTTTAAGATTCTCTCTCTCCTCTCTGTTCCTCTCCCCAACTCACACTAAGGGGGGAAATAATTAAACAAAATTATAAAAAATAAATTATAATCCTATGAATGAGATTGAGGCAGTTCCATTATTACCTACAAGCCCCAAATGTTTTTCACAGAATAGGAAGTCCAGTTTTCTTAAAGCATACTAACCCATCAACTGGGCCAATAAAGAACTTTCTAAACAAACTTTTCACCTTTAATATAATTGTTAGTACAGGAGTTGTTAAATGTGTCTACCTTGGAAGTTAAAAGGTCACTCAAAGATACTGTTTTTCCTAAACAATCAAATCCCATTTCAACAGAATTTTTAAAACTCTGGCCAACTATAATTTAAACATATTCCAAAGGATGATTATTATTTCCCAAAAAACAATGAAACACATAGTAAAACTTCAGCTATCCAGCATCTTTAGAGAATGAGCCAAATATTCCACCTTCTTTAAAACACTGCCTGTCTTCCGATCTCTCACCAATTATTTGGGATGAATTTTTTTTCCTACGACACACACTTCTGCCTTCTTAAATACAGTAATCATGATTTAACAATGTATGGGTCAGTCACCATTAATTTATATGAAGTTGTTAGCACGCCCAAAGGCTCATCTGAAATGAGAACTATTAATACGCTAAGTGCATCTCATTTCTTACTTCTTTTAACAAGTTCTATTTTTCATTTTTGGCAGATTAATCACCTGTTCCTGTTAAGTCCCACCCCCGCATACTTTGTAGGGTGGGTAGCCAGCACCTGAACTTTGCAAATTTTGTGTAAAGTAAAAGTAAACAGTCTCTGGGCAAGAGCCTAAGTGGCTCGTCTCTGAGACAAATACATTACCATTTTGGCAGCCCAAAGCACTTTTTTTTTTTCCTATTCTAACAAGGAAGGCTGCTGCACAACTGATAACCAGACAGGTAAATATACTACAACGAACACAAACTGTTCCAGATGCATTCCATCTTTACTAAATGTAACATGTTAAATATATCACATTCAGTAGGCACACCAAGATAGTAGAGGAAGAAAAATTTTGGATAAATGGGAATTATCTTAGCCTCTCAGAACACTAGCATTCTGACATGCTCTCCCCCAAATTATGAGATGGTAGAAGATAAAATTTAAATTCTCTTATGTTACTGTATTTTGTTTAAAACGCAACACCTATTGTCTGTACAGATTACCTGTACTGCTGCCTTGAATACCAAGACTGAGTTTCAAGTTGTTGTCACTCCAGCAAACACAATGAGATAGACTGAACTTCAGAAAAATAGTAAGCAGCCAAGTTAAAATGTGACAAGACTTGTTCAAATAGCAACAAAAGTGGGCCCCTAATCCTACAAGTTTAAAATTTGATCCTTAGTTGTAAGTGAATCAACAATCCTAATTAAAACAAGACTTCATCTACAGAATTTTACTCATCGTTTAATTTCTTAATCCTATCTATAAACTACTGAACACCCCAGAGGCAATACAGTATTTAAAACATCTACTCAATGGGGCACCTGGGTTGCTCAATCAATCAAGCATCCCAACTCCATTTTGGCTCAGGTGATGGATCTCATTATTTTGGAGGGATCCCTGAGTTGGGCTCTGGGCTGACAGCACGGAGCCTCCTTGAGATTCTCTCCCCCTCTCCTCATAGTTTTTCTCTCAAAATAAACTTTAAATAATAAATAAATAGAAAAAACACCAACTGAAATCTCCTTGCTTTTTACTGATATGGATATTACACCATATTATAATATTAAATAACAGACACAAAGTTATACAACTCAGTGCAGATGTCTTTCCGAATGCTATCCAATGTCATTTAGGAATTAAGAACTGATTAGTGGGACGTTCTCTCCTAGAATAAGTAGATTTAAAGGTAGTAAGCCAAACCGCTTGAATTTATATACTACCCCCACCACTTACTAAATGTATGATCCTCAGAAAAACAAATACCGATGACTGTTTCCACATCTGTAAATGTGAGAACTAAAAGCCTATTTCATGAAATCTTCAGTAAGGATAAAATGAGCTAATGCAGGGTTACCTGGCTGGCTCAGTCCACACAAGCATGCCACTCCTGATCTCAGGTTTTTGAGTTCAAGCTCCATGTTGGATATAGAGCTTACTTAATAAAGAAAAATAGTATTGGGGCATTTGGGTGGCTCAGTTGGTTAAGCCTCTGACTTTGGTTCATGATCTCACAGTTTGTGAGTTCGAGTCCCATGTCAGGCTCTGTGCTGACAGCTCAGAGCCTGGAACCTGCTTTGGATTCTATGTCTCCCTCTCTCTGCCCTCCCCCATTCACGTTCTGTCTCTAAAAAATAAACATTTTTTTTTTTTTAAAAAAGAGAAACTTCTAAAAGGAAAAACAGTATTAATAAAGGAGCAAATACATTTCAATGGCACAGAACATAGTCTGAAACATCCCAAGTGTTCAATATATAAAGTTGTTATTTAAAAGGGGTAGAGCACAATTTAAGTAATTTAATAAAGCAAGGTTTTAATTTACTCATTGGCTTAATTTTTTAAAATCTGCACGAGCTACATGAGGTCTCCAAAATTAACAGGAAAAGGCTACAACGAGGTTTTACATAAATGGATCCTAAAATCATTTTCAATACCAAATAATACTTAAGAGAATCCAGAAGTGTTCAAATATCCCATGTAAAAATTAGACTAGAAATTAGACCGCCTTAAAAACTGAAATAAAATGTAGTTAAAAACCCATCTTGATGACTTATCTGTACTCCACATAAATACCAATTTTAGTAAGGAATTAATTTCAAATTATAAAAAAGGTAATACATACAGAGCAGGGCTGGCTGATGGGAATGTTGATTTAGTACTCCTGTTTTTTCACACCCCAAAAAACATTCTCTGTACTACTGAGATCACTAGGTTTAACACTCCAAAGTCAATAGTTACTTTAAAGATCCTTCTCCTAAGAAGTCTCTACTTGGAAACACCTTTTTCAAGGTAAAATGATAAATACCATTAGACCCCCAATTTTGAAATAGGGCCAAAGAAAATATTACGTAACTTTCAAACACTTCCTAACAACTTCTGATTTTCCATAAGTAGTTTCATAACAAGTTCTGACAGTTTAAAAAACAACAGAATGTCAAGTACATATTATGACTGGCCAATCACTGTCCCCTCTCAGAGTAGTATTACTCAAGTATACCACTAACCTTTATTTATATTTTCTGGTATTTTATCATTAAAATTATTCATCTAAAATCCTAAAATGACAAAATAAAATGCCACCAACATGTATAAAGTCAGTATTTTTCCTCAAAGTATAGATTTAAAGTTAAGTAACTAGTTACCTATAATTGGGGAGGGAGGGCAGAGTTAAATCTTACAACCAGATGATACCACATGGTAGGGTAATCATTTTACAATCTCTATTAAAAATACCTTTGGAAACAGACTGACAAACTTTTAACAAGTCAGTAAAGATGAACTCCTCTAGCCTGGTATATGAAGTCTCAGTACTTTCTACTTTAGAATAAACTTAAATGACTAAAAAAGATAATTAAGTTGAAAACACAGTAAAATGACAGTTTTTGAGTCAACTTTAAATGTTTAACCCAAAAGTCTTCCCTTTTTCCTTTCATTCCAAGGAAAGAATGACTTCCTATAATTTTACTTTTAAAATAATCTCTCAAATCAGCTTTAGAAGGTAAACTCCCATCTACCTGAAGGTTAAGGAATGGGGTTTCCTTAACCTAGAGGTTAAAATTCTGGTTAACTGAGATTACTACACATTCACGATACTGTAGTTTTCTACTGGACATCAATTTAGACAACACTAAAATCAGAAAATGATTTTTTGCCTTTCTTGATGAAATTTTAGACTCTTGCAATGCTTTAAAACCACATTACTGTTTAACAGCAGAAGAGAAAAATTCTAGAAGGCTGCTTCCATGACAATGCCTACTGGTTGCTTTTTGAGCATATTTACATCTGTTTCTTACAAGACTAAAAGGGGAGAGGGAGAATTTCCTAGCTTGAACTGTGTGGTATTTTCAAGTCTAGATAAGCAGGAGTTTACAGGACATGACCCAATACTTAACAGCTATCACCTTGATTATTGGCCAAACACTACCAGTAACAGGAGTCTCCCCACCCCCAAATAGTCTTGAATATCTAGCTCCAATATACAATTTAATACTCCAGAAACTAAAACATGCTTACCTTTACTCCACAGGAGTAAATCACTGGCAGTATCAACTATTAAGGCACCGGATAAACACACACAAGCTATGAAAGCAGGCTATGTGGTCAATCCTCCTGTGGTGAGCATTGTTTCCAACACATAGATCAGCAAACCAAGTAACAAACAGGTTATATTACCTGAAACCACACTGTTTGAAGTGAAGTAACAGAAAAAGATCCCATGCTTCGAGCATCCAGTTCAGTGCCCTAGCTACTAAAATGTTGAAGCAGAACTAAAATCAAATAAAACTTCGACTAAAAGAAATTATATTTCACTTCATTTGTCAATCTGCACACACACACACGAGGTGCACAGCTTTAAGTGGAATAGGAAAAAAGTTATTATTCTATTCCTTTTAAAATGTTTTCAAGGGGAGCGCCTGGGTGGCTCAGTCAGTTGGGCATCTGACTTTGGCTTAGGTCACGATCTCACGGTTTGTGGGTTTGAGCCCTGCGTCGGGCTCTGTGCTGACAGCTAGCTCAGAGCCTGGAGCCTGCTTCAGATTCTGTGTCTCCCTCTTTCTCTGACCCTCCCCTGTTCACGGTCGCTCTCTCAGAAATAAATAAAACATTAAAATAAATAAACAAGGGGCGCCTGGGTGGCTTAGTTGGTTAGGCGTCCGACTTTCGCTTAGGTCATGATCTCACGGTTCGTGGGTTCGAGCCCCGCGTCGGGCTCTGTGCTGACTGCCAGCTCAGAGCCTGGAGCCTGTTTCAGTCTGTGACTCCCTCTCTCTCTGACCCTCCCCTGCTCACGCTGTCTCTCTCCTAGAAATAAATAAAACATTTAAAAGAAATAAAGAAATAAAATAAACAAACAAATAAATGAAATGCTTTCAAGGATAACCCATATCACTTGAAGACTAAAACTAATTCTCCATGTTGGCCATAAATCACATATCTCAATAGTGGATTCAGAACATCTTATTAGAGCAGACTTACAGAGGACAGAAGACCCAGACAATATTAGAACTACACAATAAAGGGGTGCCTGGGTGGCTCAGTCGGTTGAGCGTCCACTCTTGATAGTGGCTCAGGTCGTGATCTCGTAGTTCTGAGATCGTGAGATTTGGGCCTGCTTGGGATTCCCTGTCTCTGCCCTTCCTCCACTCGCGCACTTTCTCTTGCTCTCAAAACAAATAAAAAACAGTACAAACAAAAACAAAACAAAAAAAAAAAAACCACACACACACACTAAGTATACTTACAAAAGCAGTCACATGACTTGAGGGAAAAACCCAGGCCTAAGACCAGGTATTTATCTCAAAAGGCAGTACTGAAAAACCTCAATGATTTTCTCTAAATCCAAACCGTAAAGGTCAGGTGCTTCTTAGTATTTTCCATATTAAAGATTTTGAAATGAAAAGAAATGTTAACATTCCTCCCTTATATGTTCATCATCTTGAGACTTGGGAGCAACAATTTCTGCAATTTTAACGCTAGAAACTTATTAAAGATTCCAAAGAACACTGAAACTCAAACCATCTACTCAGGGTCTTGACTTTACAGTAAACCCAAATTTAGTGAAAGGCCAGTAAGTTAGGCATGAGATTGTTCTAAAAGTAATGGTTTTAGAAAGTAACGTTCAGAATGCCCCAAAAGCGCTAGGGTATAGACAATAATCTCAAATATTTAAAACAAATACATGTATGCACATTTCTTAAAAATCAGCAGTCAACCCACAGTAAAATTCACAAAATTTTCAAACAAGAAGAAATCACACTTCAGTTTATATGCTAATGGGTATAGGACTAGATCTACTGCCCTGTTATTAGAAAAGTACTGCTGTATGTTGGCTGATAACTTAATGGAACTATTTTTGCTTCCTACCCAGTCTAATGTAGGCAAGTCAACGTACCTACCTTATAAAACTGTCTGAAAGCTATTACAGTATTAAAGTTCCTCACTCATCTTGAAATTTAAAAAACTCTCCTCCAGGTAGCTTGCTATATGGCATGTATATTTTGACCAACACGAGAGAACTTTGTAACCTACTCTAAAAGAACTGAAGCCTTGTAAGGAACATGAGCCCACACCAAAATGGGAAATGTCAATGCAACTGCAAGTAAAAACTAGGGATGTTAAGCTGGAAGGATTAAATAAAATAAGGTGAATTCAGAAATAATTACTCTAAAGGTCTGAAGTGTGAAAACATCCACAAGAGGTATGATCCGCATGCCCTCCTTAAGAAGAGCTGTTTGTTCTTATGCTCAACAACAACAACAAAAAAAAACCCGGGGCATCTGGGTGGCTTAGTTGGTTAAGTGTAGGACTCTTGAATTTGGCTCAGGTCACGGTCTCACTGTGGGATCAAGCCTCACATGGGGCTCCATGCTGACAGGACAGAGCCTGCTTGGGATTCTCTCCCCGTCTCTGCTCACCCTCACTCATGCGCTCTCAAAATCAATTAAAACTTTAAAGAAACAAACTTTAAGTCCACAACAAACTCATTTTTAAAATATTTTTAAGATTGCAATGGAATTACTTTATTCTCAAGTTAAAATTATAAAAACTAATTCACACACAAATGTGTTTAGAAATTAAATTCACGGGGCGCCTGGGTGGCTTAGTCGGTTAGGCGTCCGACTTTCGCTTGGGTCATGATCTCGCGGTTCGTGGGTTCGAGCCCCGCGTCGGGCTCTGTGCTGACTGCCAGCTCAGAGCCTGGAGCCTGTTTCAGTCTGTGACTCCCTCTCTCTCTGACCCTCCCCTGCTCATGCTGTCTCTCTCTCCCCTAGAAATAATAATAATAATAAAAAAAAAAGAAATTAAATTCAGATGGTTTTATATCTAGTAGAGCCAGTCTTATCCTCACTCCTGAGACTATTATGAAACTGCTGCACTATATCCCTCAAACTGGTAGGCCGAGAAAGAAGAGAGAGTGGGCAAATGCACACACCAGAACAAAAAACAAGAGTATCTGCAACAGGAGGAGGCTGGCTGATTAGGCAGTAATTTTAAAGTCAAATACTAGACTTTAAAAACAAAGACATTATTTGTTAAATGTAAACTTGCTTAACTTAAAATGAACCTCCCGTTAAATCCTATTTGCAGAGAATGAAAATAGGTCATAATCTAAAACTTTCACTATCAATATTTAATTGTCCATTTTTCCTAAGAAGTTGTTCAAAAAATTGTAAAGTTACACTATTGGGTAGCAGGGCAAGAGTATTTCTTACAAGAATCATTAACAGTGATCTCAAACCTAAGTTTATGGTCCTTTCTAATCACTGAAAATAATTGCTTACGTAAGATTTAAAATATGGAACAGAGTAAAACAGTCAGGTAGAGGACAGTTTAATCTTACTTAGTTTGACACAATTAGCAGTGAAAATGAACTATCACAGGGCCAAATGGATTACTTTCATCATAAGTACTTTATTTTGTATGTCAAACTAACCCCAGTCTTCTTTTTACTTTTCCCTTTTGCCTATTTCCAGTCTGCTTTATCTGCAATATAAAACCGGACAGATTTCAGTAGATGAGAATACAGTAGTAAGTAAAGCTCGTGTAAAATTTAAATGTTATCCCAACTGGATTCTTAAAATAGAACGCAGTTTGTACAGCTCTAAGTCCACTATCTACAAATTACTGGCCCTTCAAACTCCAGTGGTGGTGGATACAAACTCCTGGAAAACTCAAATATAATCAATCCTAAAAGCAGAAAGATTGACATTTAGGAGAAGGAAGGGATAAAAAGAACAATAATCTACTAGCCTTCCAAGAAAAAGTCATGCAATTTCGGTTACACGTGACAACCAACTGTAATTAACATTCCAACCAAATCACACTGAAAATAAAAAAATCAGCTAAGAGCTGTATGTAGTGAAAAGCCACATCAGCCCACCTCTGAATAGTACATATCCCATTGTTATTCAAGTTCTACTTACAAATATGGTTGGAGATTTTTAAAAAATACGTTTCTGCACAATACATACACACGCTACTTTAAAAATACTTTTCACATATCCAAAATATTTCAGTAGAACATGCAAGACATTTTAAACACACAAGATTGTTGTATTAAGTAACCTTTACATTTAACATTAAACTTAGAATTCCAAAAAATGTCCTAAGAAAAAGAAATCAAATTTGAAATTACAGTACTGTATTTTCTTGTCCAAATATAAAAATATTACTAACTATATTCAGTTTTATTTAACCAAACCACAATTACATGCATTACCACAGACCAAAAACCATGTAATGGCATTAATTTTGCCCAAAGATCACACACGATGCCTAAAAAGGTTTTATATCCCAGGCACAAGATATCCTACTGTACTATGTCTAGAATTTCCTGGGGATCAGTGGGCAACTAACCAATACACAGCCTCTGCATGTTATGACTACTGAAACCTTTATAATACAGAAATAAAATTTAAAAGTTTTACCATTCTTCCCGCTGTGCCGTCGCTGCTTCAGAGTGTCGTGGGGAGGAGTTTGAATGGCTAGGGAATTAACAACCGGTACAGCAACCAATCAAAATTCTAGTTTTAGTTTTTGACATTGTTAGGGCTAAAAACTTTAATTCATTTACACTTCAGTTCAACAGTAGGTAACTACAAAGGCAGCTGCTTTGTGATTTGGAAAATCAGGGCTAAAGCCTGCCCCAAACAGCACGTTAAGCAATTAATCATTTTGGTGCCTCTGTCCAAAGAACAGAATTCAGAAATAATACCAAAATGTTAAAGATCTTAAGTTTCCAAGTATTTAACATATTCCTTTCTTAAACTATATGTAATTCAAAATTAACTAAGAAAAGCTAGTTTCCCATCCCATCTCTATTCTCCCAAAGCCAGCACAATCAGCCTGACAAATCTGCCTAGGCTGAGATTATTAAACTCGACATTCTAAAGTACTTCTCTTTCCCACCCTCCAAATCTAGTGTTCTTTCCCAATAAAGGAAATCGTGTTTTCCAATACTGGATCAAAGCGACACCTTACTGGTTTTACTTTCCACACGGTTCTCCTTGTTATAGTGGGAAAAAAGAAAAAAACAAACAAACCAAAATCACACACATAACCCATTACAAAAAGGAATGGAAGCGTTAACCCAAGAACAGCGGTCGATAACGGGAGTAAGAAAACCTAACCAAGAACCCCGATTTAGTCCCTCCTGCTAACTCCTGTATTACGCTCCCGCTCCCAAATGCTGCATTCTAATATATCAAACGCAGCTTCAAATAGTATATACACTTATTCCAAATGAAGGGAGGCAAGTCAGTTACTTAAAAACCTGCAAAAAAAAAAAAATCATGCCACAGCACAATAAAGAGTTTGTTCATTTTTATGAAAGGCGGCTGGTAGGCCTCCTGTAACAGTGGGTAAGAGAGCGGGAAGGAGAAATCAAGAGAGACCAAAAAAGGATCCTGGACACAGGGATAGGGTGTTTAAAAAAAAAAAAAAAAGAAAAGAAAAAGAAAAAGAAAACAGCACGTAAAAAGTAAGGTTACAATCCGTAAGAACAGTCAGGGAATCCAATAGCTGAGGGCGCGAAAAGGGTGCGCGGTTAGAATAACTCCGCGGGGTGGGGGAAGGGCAGCCAGCTAGCCGAGCTAGAAACAGCTCCAGTCAAGTGCAGGCCCCGCCGGCAAGGAACTTAACCAAAGCCCGTAGAGCAAACACCAACGAACCAACAAGCGATTCAGGGAACCTCACCAGGCCCAGTATGTTTCGTAGGCTGGAAAGTAGGGCCTGTGTACTCAAGCTGTAGTTCCATAGCGTATTGTGTAAAAACGAAGAGACGGAGACCAAACTTTTCCAAATACTAAGAAAACATTCGGCCTGAAGCCGAGGCGGGAGGAGCTGAGTGAGCAGCTTACATGTTCCCCAAAGCATGCGCTTATTAAGAATCGCATCGTCTGGACACACCAAATAAACCTTAGGTCCCGGCATAAAAGCTTCTGAGTCTACCTTTATGCTTGGGACTTTATAAAACAAGGAAGGAATGGGACAGCGGGGCAAGAAAAAAGGTACCCCTCGACAGGCGGGAAAAAATCCTGGCGGCTAAGTCGGTGGGAGGAGACCCACGGCGAGGGAGGGAAGGAGGGCGGGCCAGGGAGCAGCATGGTGACGGCTAAAGGTGGAAACGTGTGTGATGGGGGAGGGGGCGATAAGCAAGCAGGGGGAGAAGGAAATGAAAGCCCCGGGGAACCCCACATAGAGAAGAAGAGAACTGTGCAAGAAGACTGCACGGGGCGCAGGAGGGCGGGCAAAGAGCGGGAACGAGGCCTAATGGCGAGGGGATCAGGAGGGGGATGGGGACTAGTTGGGCCTGACTATCCCGGGTCGCCCCTTACTCACCCTTCATCCTCCTCGTTCTTACTGGCATCGATCTTCGCCCCTTCCGACTCGGCGCTGCCCCCTTCGGTGCCTCCAGCCGCGGTTCCGCCCCCGGTCCCGGCTCCAGGTCC
>NW_027531914.1:1184007-1241572 GCF_008692635.1 Crocuta crocuta
TGCTACTGCCTCCGCAGCCGCCGAGACTACACCCGCCGCTGCCGCGAACCGAAAACTAGCAGCAAAGTAATCCCCGCCGCTGCCGCGCGCCCGCTCTACCGCGCGAAGCACACAACAAGACAGAGAAGGCGCGCGCGGCTGCAAAGGCTCCTGCGCCTCTCCCTGGCCTGCCCCCCTCGCCTCCCACACTCGCGCAGCGCGCACTCCCGCTCTCTCTAGCTGCACTAAAAAAGAATAAGCAGCAGCGGCGGCCGCTCTTGCCTCCTCCTCGCTTTAATGGCGCCGCCGCGGACCACCTAAAATGGCCGACGGAAGAACGGCGCGTCCCGGTCACGTGACGCGAGAGCGCGCCCTTTGCGCCTCCCCGCCCCCTCTACCGCTAGCTTTTTTCCTCTTCCTCTTCGGTCCCGCCCTCTCGTTCCCTTTTATACCTTCCCCTCACGCGCTGCGCCGCACAACTTGGGGCCTTTAAAAGGAACCGGAAATTGCGTTCCATAAGACCGCCGCGCGGGGACCATCGAGAACAAGGAACGCTGTTTTGAAGGCGCAGCTAGAGGGGCCCGCTCCCTCGCCCCCGCCCTTCCGAGGGTTTCTGGAGTCGGCCCACCCACCGGGCTAGCTGCGAGCTGGAGCCGCGGCGTCGGGCTGGGGTGTGGCAGCACCTTCCAGTAGGCGATTGTGCCCCGTGCGTCTGTGGCGTAGGGGTGGGGGAGGCGAGGCGCGCAGCCAGCGGCTCCGGTCTAGTAGTGCCCAGGCGGAGGGAGGAGGCTACCTTGAGGTGGCGGTCCCGTGACTCTGGCTCTGTCCACCGCGGCACCTGGAGACGCTCGCCGTGCGCCAAGCGGCGCGCGTGCACGGACTGCCGCAGCTCCTCCGCCCGCGGTAGTTGCCCGCGACCGGGTGACATTGAAGGTTCCCCCGACTGCCGCCGCCGGGCTCCCCGACCTCAGGCGAGCAGGTTGAAGCTGCTGAGGATCAGGGCTCCTTTTTCTTTTAAGTTTGCTTTCCAAGTAAGATTTTTGCTTGCCTGCTCCTCTCCTGAAATTTTTCGTCAGAAGAAGCGGGTAACTGGCATATTTCAAAGGTCAGGGATTGTTTTTGCTTGATTTATTTGACGATCCTAAAACCTAATATAATTCCTGAAACATACGGAGTTGGGTAGTGTGTTCGGTCAACCAGGGGTTCATTTCATTTAAAGTTTTTTAGTCCTACTGATTAGAAAAATAAATGCTTTGAATCTCTACAAGGTTTCTGAGCTTGCTGTCTTGTGGGATTTGGTTTTTAAAAGAACCGCTAAGCGTTTCTTGCAGGATAGCAGTACAGTTCTTTAATAGACCTATTAAAAATCCCAGATGTCGTGGCTGGAATTATTCGGCTTTGAGATTTGCAACTTCCTCAATACACCTAGAAGAAAGTTAAGTTTTTAGGTACTTCTTTAGGCAACAATTATCTGTCGGTTTAGTATGAGTCCAGGCTCTTGGGAAACAGTAGTGCAAAATATAGCAGAGAACTCTGAAGACAAGTATTTTTTCCACTATGTAATTAAATGAATATGTATTAATTGGACCCTATCCAAAAATCTCAAGATGATTAAAAATGTTTTTTTATTAATCAAGCTAGCTGAACTTGCATTACCGAATAATTAAAATTGAAGAAGACAAATTAAATTTTGAAAATGTCTTAAAAATATAATCATGGGGCATCTGGGTGGTTCAGTCCATTGAGCCTCTGACTCGGTTTCAGCCCAGGTTGATAGAATCGAGCCCTGGGTCAGGCTCTCCACTGACAGCCCGGATCCTGCTTGCAATTCTGTCTCCTGTCCATGTGCTCGCTCGCTCTCAAAATAAATAAACCATTTTTTTTTCATTTTTTTAATGTTTATTCATTTTTGAGAAACAGAGCATGAGCAGGGGAGGGGCAGAGAGAGAGAGAGAGAGACTCCAAAGCAGGCTCCAGGCTCTGAGCTGTCAGCACAGAGCCCGATGCAGGGCTGGAACTCAGGGACTGGGGGATCATGACCTGAGCCAAAGTCAGAGGCTTAACACACTGAGCCACCCAGCTCTCCTCTATTAAGCAAATCATACATAGGCAAGGTCAAGAACATATCTTAGATCAAGTGTTGGTAACTTCAGATATGTCTCCAGTCAAAATAATAGCCTAGGAGAAAGTGGGTATTGAGCTCAAACCAAATATTTAAATTGAGAGACAACTAGGATGTCTCTGGATATTTTCTGTCTTCAAGAAAGGATTCTTTTGCTTTTTTTTTTAAGGTAGAGCTCAAGCAGGGGAGAGAGGCAGAGGGAGAGAGAATATTAAGCAGACCCCACACTCAGCATAAAGCCTGATGGAGGACTCAATCTCAAGACCCTGGGACCTAAGCTGAAATCAGAGTGGGATGCTCAACTGACTGGGTCACCAAGGCACCCCAGAGGATTCTTAGACTTTTAAGACAGCTTTTGACATGCCCACCTTTTAGTAATAGACCTTCCCAAAAAGGTTCATTTTAATTCACAAGTAGCGCAGTAGCCTCGGGACTTTCTAGGAATTTATATTGAAAATTCTGGAAAACCTAGGACTGATTTTTAAAGCTAGTACCTTTACCGTATGCTATGTGAGTTTGGATAATGCCATGTTAGTTATGTCTCTACTTACTATGGCCCAAATTTCTGTATCCTGTGCTCCTTCACATACAGTCCTCTTAGAGCTCGCTTCACTTCAACCTTCGTTCTTTTCACATTCCTCATCTGCCAGTAAACTTCTATTCCTCTTTTGAAAGCCCAATCAAATATTACTACTTCTGTAAAGCCTTCCCAGACTCCCTGAGGCAGATTTAATCAACCAGTCCCACAGCCTATTAGCCTTACTTATGTTCTAAATATGCAATTGTACTGGAGCAGGAGCTCCTCCAGAGCAAAGATAATGTGTTCGGTGTATCCCCCCACCTGACACATACACACACATAACACACTCAATAATTGCTAGTAGAATTATTGAATGACAAACTACTAGGTTATTTCCAACGAGCTAGGTTCAGGACCTCTTGGGCAAACTAAGTGTGCTTGCAGTGACTTAAAAGTCTTTTCTCCCCACCATCCCACTTCATCTTAGGCATAAAACCACTTGCTGATGCATGAAATTCCTTAAAAAGGAAAAACACAGACTTATTCCACATTGTTAAGAATGTAGTGTTTAAGTAGTTAAAGACTGTAGGGGTGCTTGGGTTGCTCAAGTGTACAACTTTTTTTTCATGTTTATTTTTGAGGCAGAGCACATGCATGCAAGCAGAGGAGGGGCGGAAAGAGAGGGACTAACGACTATAGTGAAGACTAGCCCACACCACTGCAAGGAAGCAGTATTTCTTCTCAGTGTCCATTACATCAAATGTCCCATTGCTTCAGGTTCCCCGTGTGTTTCCGATGACACACAAATGCTGGATCCTCATTGAATTCCACTTTGTGAAGCAATAATTGTAGGGAAAAAAGCACTGGTAAAAGGGCAAAAAATTTGTTTGAGTTTTAAACTGGAATCACTTTGGAGTGCCTGGGTGGCTTAGTTGGTTAGGCATCCGACTTCAGCTCACGTCATGATCTCATGGTGCGTGGGTTCAAGCCCGACATCGGGCTCTGTGCTGACAACACGGAGCCTACTTGAGATTCTCTCTCCCTCTCTCTTTTCCCCTCCCCATCTCACTTTCTCTCTCTCAAAATAAAAATAAACCAGAATCACTTTTATCCATAACAAGATATACATAAATAGAGGAGTCACCATTTTAATCCACTAAATACAATACAAATGGTGCAAGCAAATCCTATGCTCACATTTTTTTAAGTGGACCATGCATTCCACTCAGCAACCTAGAATAAACTGTCCAGATAAAAACAGTAAGAACCCATTTCCTAACAAGATACACATATTGAGCCTCTTTACAACCGTGTTAAACAGCCATTTACTCACTTGCGGAACACTCTCAGTAAGATTCAAGCATTTTGTTGAAGGATTAACTTGTGATTTTAGGTGAAGTAACTAATTGCCCAAACTAAACATTCTCATTTATCATCAATGCTGGTTGTCAGGAAGCTCTCCCTTTACTTAGAGAAAATACAGGCCCCACCACTGTGAATTTTCAGATTTTCAGCAAATCTGTTGTATAATTTTGAGTTCTGCTTAACCACAGAAGTGTCAATAGGGTGTCCTTGGACTCAGTTGAAGAAAACTTAGTTCAAAAAAGTATTCAAACGATAAGGAAATTTAAACATCTCACTCCAGGTCTACCTACATAATGTCTCCACTTGGATATTCCACAGGTATCTCAAGCTTTAGATGTCCAGAACTGAACTCCACCTTCCCCACAAATCAACTTCTTTAGTCTTCCTTTTCTCATTAAATGACATCACCCACCTATGTGCTCCTGGCAAATATCAGGGAGTCATTGGTATCACCTCCCCAAACACTCACATTACCAACTCCTACTTCCAAAATATATCTTGATTCATCTAAATGCTTCTTAGAACATATATAGTGGGCTGGGTGGCTCAGTTGGTTGAACGTCCAACTCTTGATTTTGGCTCAGGTCATGATCTCACAGTTTGTGAAATCAAGCCCTGCATCTGCCTCTGTGCTGACAGTATGGAGCCTGCTTGGGACTCTCTCTCTTACTCTTCCTGTCCCTCCCCTGATTGGTAACGCTCTCTCTCTCTCTCTGAAAATAATCATTAAAAAAACATAAATAGTGGTGTTTTTCCTAGTTAGATTTATTCACATTCAACCATGCAATACATGAAACAGTTACATTTCTGGTGCTGGGAATATAACTGACCAAAACAGCAAAGACTGATCTCATGGAGCTGACATTCTAGTAGGAGAAAGAAACAACAGACAAATATGTAATAGGTAGTGATTGGAAGGAAGGTGATGAGCAAAGTGCTAGACATAGAGTATGTGCTATTTTAGGTAGGTTAGTTTGAGAAGACTTAAAGGAGTTAAGTTTTTTAGTAGAATCCTTAAGGAAGTAAAAGAGAAAGCCATAAACATAGTTAGGGAAGACTGTACAAGGCAAAGACAGGAGTGCGCTTGACACTTTTCAACGAATGATGGAGGCCAGTGTAGCTGAATAAGAGTGAAGGAGAAAAAGTGTGATAGATCATACCTACGAGGTTTCCAGGAACAAAGTCTCCCAGGGCCTTGTAAGCTGTAGTTAACATTTTACTTTTATGTTAAATGTGTTGAGAGACTATGGGAAGTTTTGATCCAGGGAAGAAAATGGCCTGACTTAAATGTTAAGTGGCCAGAATAATCCAGATTATTCCAGCTATATGGACAGTGACCTGAGGTAGGGTATCAGGAAGGTGAATTAGAATGCCACTGTGATGAGGCCTCTCATGGTTGATTTCTTCTGACAGGAGACGAATCTACAAACAGGGTGTTATTTATATATGTGTTCATATGACTTCATATTTTAGAAGAAAAAGATGCTCAACATCACCCATCATCAGGGAAATGCAAATCAAAACCACACAGATACCATCTCACACCTGTCAGAATGGCTAAAATGAAAAACATAAGAGGGGAATCTGGGTAGCTTAGTAGTTGAATGTCTGACTCTTAATCCAGCTCAGGTCATGATCTCAGGGTCATGGAATTGAGCCTCATGTCAGGCTCTGCAATGAGCATGGAACCTGCTTAAGATTCTCTCTCTCTCTCTCTCTCTCTCTCCCCCCCCCCCTGCTGTGTGCTCTCTCTCTAAAATATAAACCAGTCAGGGGTGCCTGGGTGGCTCAGTCGGTTAAGTGTCCGACTTCAGCTAGGGTCATTATCTCACGGTTCATGGGTTCGAGCCCCGGGTCGGGCTCTGTGCTGACAGCTAGCTCAGAGCCTAGAGCCTGTTTCAGATTCTATACCTCCCTCTCTCTCTGACCCTCCCCTGCTCATGCTGTCTCTATCTCTCTCTCTCAAAAATAAATAAAACATTTTTAAAAATTAAAATATGAACCAATCAGTCAGTAAAATGTAAGAAACAACAAGTGATGGTGAGGATGTAGAGAAAAAGGAATCCTTGTGCACTGTTGGTGAAAATGCTAACTAGTGCAGACCCTGGGGGAAACAGTATGAAGTTTCCTCAAAAAGTTAAAAATAGAATTGCCTTATGATCCTCAAAAAGTTAAAAATAGAAATGCCGTAGTAATTCCACTACTGAGTATTTACCCAGAGAATATGAGAAAAACTAATTTGAAAAGATAAAGGCACCCCTATGTTTATTGCAGCATTATTTACGATAGCCAAGATATGGAAGCAACCCAAGTGTCCATCAACAGATGAGTGAATAAAGAAGATGTGGTGTGTGCGTGTGCACACACACACTGGAATATTAGTCATAAAAAAGGATGAAATCTTGTCATTTGCAACAACATGGATGGAGCTGGAGAATATGATGCTAAGCTAAATAAATCAGAGAAAGAAAAATACCATATGGTTTCACTCATGTGGAATATAAGAAACAAATGAGTAAAGGGAAAAAAAGACAAATCAAAAAGCGGACTTAACTATAGAGAACAAAGTGATAGTTACCAGAGAGGAAATGGTTAGGGAGATGATAGGTGAATAGGATTAAGAGTACACTAATCGTGGGGCGCCTGGGTGGTTTAGTGGTTGGGCGTCCGACTTTCGCTTAGGTCATGATCTCACGGTTCGTGGGTTCCAGCCCCGCGTCGGGCTCTGTGCTGACTGTCAGCTCGGAGCCTGGAGCCTGCTTCAGTCTGTGACTCCCTCTCTCTCTGACCCTCCCCTGCTCACGCTGTCTCTCTCTCTCCTAGAAATAAATAAAAAATATTAAAAAAAAAAAAAGAGTACACTAATCGTGATGAGCACTGAATAATGTATAAAATTGTTGAATCACTTGTTGTATACCTGAAACTAACACTGTGCGTTAACTATACTGGATTTAAAATAAAATTTAAAAATCAAAAGAAAGAAAAACATGCTCTAATGACAACAGATCATTAAAAATAAAATAAGAATTGAATTAATATTACTGATAATATTTGCAGTAAAGAATAAGACCATCATTTTCATTAAATTCAGTACTTTTTCCTTCTTTCTCCCCCCATTCTGCAGCTCTAGTATAAAATTTTGGTTAGGTGCTGCAGCTAGGTTTTATCAAGAGCCTTTTTAGAATCCCGCCTGAGGCATTACAATAATTACAATATTTTTTTTTAACTTTTTTCCTTTTCTTTTCTTTTCTTTTCTTTTCTTTTCTTTTCTTTTCTTTCTTTTCTTTCTTTAATAATCTTTACACCCAACAAGGGGCTTGAACTCATTACCCTGAGACCAAGATTCACATGTTCTTCTGACTGAGCCCACCAGGTGCCTCAATACATACAATATTTTGACTTGAACTGAGTTCTGGAATCTGGATCCTCCAGACTTCTTTCTTTTCCCAGGGACCAAGGCTGAAGCCAAATAGTATCAAGTTTTGCTTCATAACATACTTTTAAGGTTGTTTTAGCTGCTAATTTTAAAATTGTCTTAGTTTGTAGAAGCTACAGTTCAAGAGAATACTTAATGAAAAAAACGTCATCAGAAAACTTGGGGTTTTCAGATTAAGGTTCAACTAAGAACTATTGTAAACCTCTAAAAAAAAAAAAAGGTTTAAGAACAAGTATCTTGTCTTGGGGCTATTTGGAACCTTTTCTTTTGTTGTAGTGCCTCTGAGTTATTTGATATTCCTTATTCCATACACACTGCAGGAGAATAATCACTTCCTTACACCAGGGCTGAGCACCAGAATTTTCAGGTGCTCAGACTCAGTACAATTGCCCCAAAGTCACACTTTAAAAGTAGTGATACATAATCAAAAGTCCCTCTGGTCACAGTAGGAGGGGTTTATTCTGTTTAACTGGTACCTCCATATTTTGGCTCCTGCAGTAGACATTTGAGGTTGGAGCCCCCTAACATTGGTTGATCTCACCATCCCCATCACCCTTGGGCACATTGTTTGGTTTGGGAAGGGGACAGAGCCTAAGTCATCCACATTGAGGAACTTCCTTTTGACATTTGAATGTGAAGAAATACTCTCCTACCTCCTGCTCATTCATAAACTGAGAAGTACATAGCTGAGGGAACCACGACATACATTTTGCAACAAAAGATGCCTGTGAAGATAGGAATCAAAGAGCAGTGAAGAGTTGTCAAGACTCAGGGGACGAGATACCAGGTCTTGGTCACAATCTTTGAGTTACCAGCTCAATTTCCTCCTACAGCTATCTCTGCCTCTAGACTTAGTCCCATGACTCAATAAATTCCCTTTATTGAGCCAGTTTAACTTGCCGGTTTATTTCTCAAAATTAAAAGTATTTTAACTGTGCTGAATTGTAGGTTGTCAACTTTTCATTACTGCCACCCATTTATATCATCTCTGCAAAGAAGCTAGAAACATTTTCCAGAATCCCCTGCCCTTTATGGTTCTGAGTTAGAGTTTGCCAGCGAGAGGTTCTCACAGTAGATAGGAAAGGCAGAGAAAAGAAGCTTTCATTCTCAGGAGGCTGTGGCAGCTTCACAGAGTTCTCTTCTCCCAGGAAACTGGCAGTTTCCAGCTTCTTAGATCTCACCACAAGCTCTTACTTTGCACTCAGGTTAGCAAAACACAATGCCTTCTCAGACTTGTGCAAACTCCTGCCTTGCAGTCAAGGGGACCATCAATGACAGCTTCTTAGAGTTCTCTACAAGTTCTGACATCTATTTCTCCCTGAATTCTGGTTTCTTCATCTGCTCCAATGCTTCAATCCATCAGTGAATGTTCTCTAATCCTTTGACTGCAGCTCCTAGACCTTCACACTTCCAGCTTTTGCTGCTTTCACCTAACCCTCAGTTCCTACATGAAATCTCTTTGTGCCAGAATACTTGCAATGGCTTTGCTCTCCTCACTACATTTAGTTATTAGTAATAGAAATGGTTCCCAAGAGGCACAGAACTTTAGGGATCAGAATCGATTCTCAGATCCCATTAGATTTAAAGGACTCCATTGCCAGTAAAAATAGCATTGGTAGTTCACAGCATACAGTGGCAAATGGCTATTTTATTATCACCTTGGATAACTAAGAAATTGCTGCAATAGGATACTGTAGTGGGAATAAGGGATACACTGTGGAGTGGGTTGGCTACATCAAATTATATTGGAGAACTTAGAGAAGGAAAATGATAAGCTCCAGGTTTGAAATTCCCACTTCAAGATCTGGATAAGGAACCATAAAGTTTCTTACCTTCCTTGGGGTGGGGGAGAGGAATAATCCTTACCTGATAAAGTTACAGGGTCAAGATTTCTGGGGAAGAAAACAACAACCCGAAATCTGATCATGAAGATGGATGAATTACCAAGCAAACTGAATTAATTTATACGTTCTGTTAAAGTATCGGTCAGGAAAGAATGGAACTGAAAATTAGATGGGGATATTTGGACAAATTTCACTGACTCTTAAGACCTTGAGCCCCAAAAGTTTGTGAAGGCTTCCTTTCCAGCAAAAAAAAACCCTCAGATTTTCCCTCTAATGTAGTAGGCAGCATAATAACCCCCACATGTGTCTGCATCCTAATCCCCAAAACCTGTAAATGTGTTCCCTCACATAGCAAAGGGATTGTAGAGATGTGTTTAAGACCCTTGGGATGGAGAGGGGCGCCTGAGTGGTTCAGTCTGTTAAGCATCGACTTTGGTTCAGGTCATGATCTCACGGTTCGTGGGTTCAAGCCCTGTGTCAGGCTCGGTGCTGACAGCTAGCTCAGAGCCTGGAGCCTGCCTTCAGATTCTGTATCTCCCTCTCTCTCTGACCCTCCCCTGCTCACGCTGTCTCTCTCTCTCTCAAAAATAAATTTTAAAACATTTTTAAAAAGTTATTTTAAAAAAGACTCTTGGGATTGAGAGATTATCCTGGATTATCTGGGAGGGTGCAATGTAAGCACGAGAGTCCTTATAAGAGGGAAGTAGGAGGCCAAAGTCAGAGAGATTTGAAGATGATACATTGCTGGCTTTGGGGATGAAGGAAGGAAGGAGGGTGGAGAGGCACATGCCCAGGAGTGCATGTGGCCTCTAGAGGCTGGAAAATGTGAGGAAAGAAATTCTCCCCTGATGCCTCTAGAAGGAATGCAGCCCTGCTGACACCTTAATTTAGCCCATGGAGACCTCTAGAACTGTAAGATTTGTGTTGTTTTAAGCCTCTAAATTTGTGGTTATTGTTAAGCAGCAACAAGAATCTGGTCCATCTCCTGTCTGGAGATTAGCCTCTCCTCTTGCCTAAAGAACTTGTAATGACCTATCCTGAAATGGTTGCTTTGCAAAGGAAAGCTGATTCTCTTCAAGACACATTGCATTGCTTGTAGACAAATAACTAGACTCAAATCTTGGAAGACCCCAATGGAGCAAGTACATTGCATAATATTCTATTGAGCTGACCATAGTTTAACAAATTTGGAAAGCTATTTGTAAAGTTACTAAAAATTCCTCAAAGCAGATATAGCATTTGTTCAAAAGGACTAAAACAAAGAGTTTTTTGGTCCACTGATACTTTTATATATAGCTAACTGTCAGTTTAGGTGACATAGAGCTCTATGTGTGGGGGCTGATTTTTTTTCTTAAGTATTGCACCATGGCTGTATGATGATGGTAATGATCTAGTAGAAAGATAAAACCTTGTGATGTAGGATGGAAGTGGGGACAAAATTGTAAGAGGCAAGTTCTTTTTTTATTATTATTCCAGTATAGTTAACATACAGTGTTACGTTAGCTTCAGGTGTGCAATATAGTGAAGTATACTTCACCTATTTCACCCATCTCCCCACCGCCTCCCCTCTGGTAACCATCACTTTATTCTCTGTAGTTAAGAGTCTGTTTCTTGGTTTGCCTCTCTCTCTTTTTTTTTCCCCTTTGCTCGTTTGTTTTGTTTCTTAAATTCCATGTATGAGTGAAATCATATGGTATTTTTCCTTCTTTAAATGACTTATTTTATTTAGCATTATGTTCTTAACTCCATCAATGTTGTCACAAATGGCAAGATTTCACTCTTTTATGGCTGAATAATATTCCAGTGTGTGTGTGTGTGTGTGTGTGTGTGTGTGTGTGTGTGTATCACATCTTCTTTATCCATTCATCTACTGATAGACATTTGGGCTGCTTCCATAATTTGGCTATTGTAAATAATGCTGCTATAAACATAGGAGTGCATTTATCCTTTTGAAGTAGTGTTTTTGTATTTTGGGGGTTAATACCCAGTAGTGCAATTACTGGATTGCAGGGTAGTTTTATTTTTAATTTTTTGAGGAAACTCCATACTGTATCCCACAAGACTGTATTAGTTTGCATTCCTACCAAAGTGCATAAGAGTTTAATTTTTTCCCACATCCTCACCAACACTTATTGTTTCCTATGTTTTTTATTTTAACCATTCTGACAGGTGTGAGGTGACATTTCATTGTAGTTTCAGTTTGCATTTTCCGATGATGAGTGATGTTGACCATCTTTTCATGTGTCTGTTGGCCATCTGGATGTCTTCTTTAGAGAAATGTCTGTTCATTTCTTCTGCCATGTTTTGTGGGTGTTGAATAGCTATCAGTTCTTTAGATATTTTGGATACTAACCTTTTATCTGATATGTCATTTGCAAATATCTTCTCCCATTCAGTAGGTTGTCTTTCAGTTTTGTTGATTGTTTCCTTCACTGTGTAGAAGCTTTTTATTTTACTGGAGTCCCAAAAGTTTATTTTTACTTTTATTTTCCTTGCCTCAGGAGACATATCTAGAAAAATGTTGCTATGACCAATATCAGAGACATTGCTGGCTGTGCTCTCTTCTAGGATTTTTATGGTTTTATGTCTCACATTTAAATCTTTAATCCATTTTGAACTTATTTTTGTGTATGGCGTCAGAAAGTGGTCCAATTTCATTCATTTGCATGTAGCTGTCCAGTTTTCCCAACACATTTGTTGAAGAGACTATCTTTTTCCCATCGGTTATTCTTTACTGCTTTGTCAGAGATTAAGTGACCATACACTTATAAGCTTATTTCTGGTTTTTCCATTCTGTTCCATTGGTCTATGTGTCTGTTTTTGTTCCAGTACCATGCTGTTTTGATTACTACAGCTTTGTACTAGAACTTAAAGTCAGGAATTGTGGTTCCTCCAGTTTTGCTTTTCCTTTTCAAGAGGGCTTTGACCATCTTTTTGGGTATTTTGTGGTTCCATACAAATTTTAGGATTGTTCGTTCTAGTTCTGTGAAAAATGCTGCTAGCATTTTGGTAGGGATTGCATTAAATCTGTAGATTGGTTTGTGAAGTATTGACAATATTTTTTTTCCAATCCATGAGCATGGAATGTCTCTCCGTTTCTTTGTGTTGTCAGAAGGCTAGTTCTTAAGTAAATGAGAGGAAACGGGATCTGATGCACAGATAGGTTTGGTGATAAACAGATAAATAGTTCTAAATCTTTCTTTTTTTCTCAGCCAGTTAAGATGTCTGTCATTAGCTGAGAGTGTGGATGGGTGGAACTAGAGAGGACTTATGACATTAGGGAAAGTGAAAGAACAAATTCACTAGGTCCAGAGAAGCCAAGACTTTAATAAAAAGTGTTGATCAGGGCAGAGGCCCCATAGAGACTTACTGGATGCTACTAGAGATCTACTTGTAAGATCTGAAAGTCACTCCCTCCAGAAACTTCTGGCAGGACATCACTGATTTGTTATCTTCTGTGGGTATGGACATTTAACCAGTTATAATCTATCTCCTCGTCTTTTCAACTAACTCCTGTTTTTCCATCTTGACCCTCAGGACTTATGAGACTCTCAGGTAGTAAATACCTTATGAGTTGTTTACCAAGCCATGGCCCCCTTCTCTGAACTGCCCCCATACCAAGGGGGGGGAGCCCTTTGGCAGTCAAATTTACATGACCCCACCTCCATTGCTGTAGCTAAGTCCAGGGTGGATACCTGACTGAACCTGATCTATTGGATTTTCTCTCCTGGGAATGGAAATTGGAATACTGGGTCTCTGGGAGGTTGGTCAGAGGGCTGGAATTAGGGGTAAATTTGATTATAAGACTTAGTAGCTTTTTTGCACCATGTAGATCAGAGAAGATGAGAACATAGATTTGAGTGTGAAAGGGGAAAGAGAGAATGAAGCAGACATGTAGAAAAAACTAGGGACCAGAGGACACATGGTCTTGACAAGCTGTAGATGGTAGCTGCCTTGGTCCTTGATGAAAAAGCAGTTACTGACTTCTGTCCTCAGCTCAACTTCCTCCCTTGGGTGATATGCAGTGCTCCTGGCCCTCCTAGATTCACATTTTACAGCAGCAAATCTGTGTAGATTTCTGCTACTGTGTAATCCAAAGCACCACGATCAAGAGCAAAGACATGTCAAATGCTATATCATTTCGCAATAACCAGTTCTGTCAGAAGGGGGAAAAAATGCTATGAAGCTGGATGATTATGTAGTGACTCCATGCAGACACTTGGGAGACTTAGAAAGAGAAAAGCAGTTGTCAGTATATACAATCCAGCTGTATTTTGTTTTTAAGTCATTACAAAAACTTCTTCAATTTGAAAAGCAATGAAAATAAAGACAAATTACTCATAAGACTATCTGCCTAGTACAATCACTCAGAGCATTTTGATGTGCTTAATTTATATCAATTTCCCCCCTTATGTTCTTTGCTTTTAAACAGTGAAATTAGAGTATAATAAATAATTGCATTTCCTATTTTTTTCATACCATAATATTTCCTATGTTGTATAATCTCCATAGCTTAACTTGTAATGGCTACCTAATAATCTATTGAATAGATACACTATAAAAATAATGTGGCGGTGATAAGCTAGTGCCCTCCAGTCTGAAATTTCAAAAAGAAATTCCTAACTTAGTGAATATAGTTATTTTCATCAGGTGAGTTCTCTTTTGTAGGGTTACAAATAATTAATCAGACTTTACCTCTTCCTGCATACCTCAAGGTTAATGTTTACCTTTTTCTTGGACCTATTCTGGATCAATCACACTTTGATTAATAATTCAGCTTCCTAGTTACCAAGGTTAGTTATATGAGGAAGGTGTTATCTTTTATGGTAGTCATAAATGTTCAGGCCACTGGAAAGGAAACCTTTTCTTGTTCCTAAAATTTTATATTAATAAATTAATAACTTGGTGTTTGGGTTTTTACAATGGCATCTTGTGTCCTTGATTGTACCAGTGACATAATCTATACCTATAAGCCTGAGAATAGACCTTGGTCTATGGCAGTCATACTTAAGTACTGACACCCTGTGAGCCCTTTTTGGGACATTTGCCAGCCCCCTTCATTCTCATCTCTGTCTTTGCCTCATTGACTATGGAAGACCTCAAACCTGAAACCACAACAACCAGCTAAGCGATTGTAATTTGCAAGAAGTAGCCAAGAAGATAGAGTGATGTCATCTCACTCATAGCTTCAGACACCATCTCATTTTGATAACTGTAAGACTTTGGACTTCTATTCATTGTTATTTACTGTTAATTTAGGTGCCTTCTGTCATATATAGATTTAACATTATCTGGATTTTCACCCCTGTCCTTCAATATTTCACTTAAAGTCCTCTTGAGCAGTTAGGCATATTTCTGGGAAAACCTGTGTTCCTCAGTCCTTTAGGGATATGCTGTACCCTTAGGCAAGACACCAGTTTTCATTATCCAAAGATATGATTAAGTCTATGCACCTAAGCCTCTGCATGCCATATTCTTCTTTCCCATTGCAAACCTTCTATTGAAAACACTGGTGAGAATGCTGTTTGTATTCCTAAGTACTTCGTCTTTTGGTCCACCACTTCAAGATATATATCCTAAGTCTCTTCTGCAAGGAATGGATAACCTTCTCCACAAATAATAAAAGCAGATAGTGACTGTCAAGTCTGATGAGACTGTAGACCATATATCACTTTCCTGCAAGACACTCCAGGAAGACAGCGTACTTCCACATGGGCCATGGTATGGACCAAGGTTGCCTCTGCTCCCTTAGGAAGTTGCCAAACACCATTCAGTTAACAAACAGTTCACTGTGACCTGTTGTGTGGCAAACAGCCTGATAGGCCTAGCCCAGAGTCATCTAACAATCTAACAGATCTTTTGGAGTCTAGTTATCGTGTCCTTACACTGTCCACCACTTGTGAAGTTTCATTATTTCATTTTGTCCTATATTCTTATTTTTAAAGTAATATTAAGGTGCACAAATAATTTGTAGGCACAGGTTTACTAAACATCCATACAAACAGAAATTTATAAAGTAAAGAAAAGAAAGTCCTTGGGGCACCTGACCGGCTCGATCTGCAGAACATGCTACTCTTGATCTCTAGGTCTTGAGTTGGAGCCACATGTTGGGCATGGAGCCGACTTAAAGAAGAAAAAAAGTCCTGGGGTACCTGGGTGGCTCTGTTGGTTAGCGAGCAACTCTTGATTTTAGCCCAGGTCACAATCCCAGAGTTGTGAGATCAAGCCTTGCCTTGAGCCCCGCCCTAAAGACTACTTAAGATTCTCTCTCTCTCTCTCTGGGGAAAAAAAAAAAGATATTCTGATCTACTCCTCTGGATAAACTGTGTTATTCTCCATGATTTTGTCCTTGATTCTCTTTCTTACTAACAAACTTTTTCTGAGTGACTTGATCTATAGATGAAGTATACTCATAAGTTGGGACACTATCTCATTTTGATAACTTAAAAAAAATCAGTGTGGCTTTTAGTCATTCAGTGCAGTATATAATCTGAATTTCACAGTGGTTACCAGCTGCCAGGCTATTAGTCTCTAGAAGCAAACATCTAAATTGATCAGGAAAGAAAACTTGGTTTTAATTTTTAAAAATTACACCCTCTTTTACTTATACTGGAAAAGTTTCTTCACTGACTTCTTAATCTCTTTGACAGAGAATATGCTAAGATTATTTTGTAAATTTTCCAATAATCACAACTCTGAGCTCAGATGATTGAATGTCTAATATCACATAAAGAATTAAAAGCTAAGACGGGGTGCCTGGGTGGCTCAGTCAGGTAAGCGGCCAACTTCGGTTCAGGTCATGATCTCACAGTTGTGGGTTTGAGCCCCACGTTGGGCTCTGTGCTGACAGCTCAGAACCTGGAGCCTGCTTTGGACTCTGTGTCCCCCCCCCCCAAGCTCGTGCTCTGTCTCTCTCTGTCTCTCAAAAAATAAATAAATGTAAAAAATAAATAAATAAAAGCTAAGAGGCTGATTGTACAACATAAATTTGTTTGTCATATATAAGAATACTAGATTTTTTTTTAGTTTATAACCAATTTCAAAAAGCTTTGTACCAGGAAAATTATGATAACAATTATATCAAATGTTTTTCTTCATTTTAATTTTTCATTGAGATAATTGTAGATTTACACCCAGTTGTAAGAAATAACATAGAGAGATCTCACATTCCCTAATGTTCTCGCTCATTTTACCTCGCTTCCCCCAGTGGTAACATTTGTAAAACTACAGTATAAATCACACGCAGGAAACTGATATTAGTATAATCCAAAGACCTTATTCACATTTCCCCAATTTTACTTTGTGTAATACAATTTTACTACCTATGCAAGTTCATGTACCCACCACCAGAGTTCAAACTCTAAACAGTCCTAGGACCTTGTGCTACTCTCTTATAATTTACCAACCTTCTACCCTAAATCCTTGGGACTGCTAAGTGGCTGTCCTTTTCTAAGATTTTGCCATTTCAAAATATTACATAAAGGAGTCACATTGCCTGCAACCTTTTGGGATTGATTTTTTTTTCACTCAAAATAATTCTCTGGAACTCTATCCCCAGGTTGTTACACATGTCAGTAGTTTGTTCCATTTTATTTTATTTTATTTTATTTTATTTTATTTTATTTTATTTTATTTTATTTTGTTTTATTTTATTTTGTTTTATAGACAAAGAGACAACACGAGCCAGGAGAAGGGCAGAGAGAGAGAGAGAGAGAGAGAGAGAGAGACTTCCAAGCAGGCTCTACACTCAGTGTGGAGCCCAATGAGAGGCTCGATGCCACTATCCTGAGATCATGACTTGAGCTGAAATCAAGAGTTGGAAGCTCAACAAACTGAGCCACCCAGGCACCGCTTTTCTCTCCTTTTTAAAAATTTGTTTGTTTATTGTCTTCGCATTGTATTTTGACTCTGAACCATGGAGGTTGGTTTTTGACAACACAACTAGAAAGTGTGAGATCAAAATGGAGGCAGCTGAAGGGCTCATTCAGAAGCCCCCTATCTAAATGATTTTAGGCAGAAGGGTGCCTTGATTTCAGCTCAGGTCATGATCTCACAGTTCATGAGCTAGAGCCCCATGTCGGGTTTCGTGCTGACAACACAGAGGCTGCTTGGGAGTTTCTCTCCCTCTCCCTCTGCTCCTACCCCACTTACTCACTCTCTCATTCTTTCTCTCTCTTAAAAATAAATAAGGGGTGCCTGGGTGGCTTAGTCGGTTAAGCGTCCAACTTTCGCTTAGGTCATGATCTCGCGGTTCGTGGGTTCGAGCCCCGCGTCGGGCTCTGTGCTGATTGCCAGCTCAGAGCCTGCAGCCTGTTTCAGANCGAAATTCTTCCTCTCATTCTTCCACTCTCATTCTTTCTCTCTCTTAAAAATAAATAAGGGGTGCCTGGGTGGCTTAGTCGGTTAAGCGTCCAACTTTCGCTTAGGTCATGATCTCGCGGTTCGTGGGTTCGAGCCCCGCGTCGGGCTCTGTGCTGATTGCCAGCTCAGAGCCTGCAGCCTGTTTCAGAGTCTGTGACTCCCTCTCTCTCTGACCCTCCCCTGCTCACGCTCTCTCTCTCTCCTAGAAATAAATAAAACTTTAAAAAAATTTTTTTAAATAAACATTAAAGAAAAACAGCTCTTCCTGAGCCTGCTGGGCCTTGATTGTTTTCAGCTCAAAATAATCCACATGCCAAAGTGGCATATTTTGGGGTGACCAGCCCTGAACTTCCTCATATTGTTCTTTTTTTATCTCCTAAAGCCTACTCTTGTCAGCTATGGTGGTTACCTGACCATATGTGGTTAACTCAGCTACATGAAGAAGCTTGAACACCAAAAATATATGATTCTTACTAATACAGTTCATATGTCCAAGCATTGAATCAAGCGGTTTCTTTCAAGGAATGTGTGTCACAGCTGCTAACTGACGGGAGTTACATCTGTGCTAGAGGAGAGAAATGCACGTACGTATTTATGCTAATGTTTCTTATGCATGCTTCTCTCCCGTTTTCTCTACATTATACCACTATCTGAGATCAAAAGGCCTCCTTTAAAATAAAACATTGTACATTAAAAAGCCTGTTAAGCCATCACTCTTCTAAATTCAAAATAAAAGTGGAAATTTAAGAGGCTCCTGGCTGGCTTAGTCGGTAGAGCATGTGACTCCTGATCTTGGGTCAATTCCCAGGTTGGGCATAGAGCCCACTTTAAAAGAAAAAAGTGGAAATCTGATTTCTGGAAAGATAAAATCACCTGTTGGCATTTCCAGTCCAAAATGCTCACTCTTCACTTCATAAAGAAAGACCTAGCCATCCCTGGTGAGCACAGCCAGTAAAACAGTTGGGTAAGTTGTCCTAAACACCAACTTCCAGACATTCTCGTTGTCTTCCCTTGCATGCCAGAAGCACTGTAGCATCCACTTGCTCTGTGGTGTATCCACAGCCGTTTTTTCTGATTCATTTGCCTGTCAAAAATTAAGTTTCCCAAGAGTTTCCCTTAACAACCTTTACCTTCCAGAGCCCAGAGTCCTCTTTACAACTGCAGATTCCCACAGCCCCTCCTTGCTCCAGCCATTTCTCCACAGTCCAAAAATTATCCCTACCGATTGACTCTCATTTTCTTACTGGGTGTCTCCCAGCTGTTGGCTTACCAAGACAGACTCAGACAAAGCAATTTAAATTAAATATGTGTTTGACACCTAGTCTCTTTAACTTTCTAATTGAAAAGGTAATACCTCTTTTAAAATGATTTCTTTTTATAGTAAAAATAATATGAAATAAATAAATTTTAAAAAATAAAGCCCAGGGACTCCTGGGTGGCTCAGTCAGTTAAGCCTCCACTTCAGCTCAGGTCATAATCTCATGGTTCACGAGTTCAAGCCCCACATCCAGCTCTGTGCTGACAGCTCAGAGCCTACTTCGGATTCGATGCCTCCCTCTCTCTCTGCCCCTCTCTCAGTCACGCTCTGTCTGTATGTTTCTTTCTCTTTCAAAAAAATGAATAAACATTTAAAAATATTGATTTTTAATAAATAAATAAAGCCCAGGGGCTTGTGGGTGGCTCAGCTGGTTAAGCGTCTGACTCTTGATTTTGATTCAAGGTCATGATCTCACATCTGTTAGTTCAAGCCCTGTGTCCGGCCCCATGCTGACAGTGTGGAGCCTGCTTGGGATTCTCTCTCTCCTTCTCTCTTTCTGTCCTCCCCCACTTGCACTTGCGCTCTCTCTCTCTTTCTCTCTCAAAACAAAATAAATAAATAAACTTAAAAAATAAAAATAATATGTGCACATTATAGAAAATTGAGAGTATATGGAATATATATGCAATGGAATATTATTCAACCATAAAAAATGAAGTCTTGTCATTTGCAACAACATGGATGGAACCAGAGATTACAATGCTAAGTGAAACAAATCATTCAGAGAAAGACAAATACCATATGATTTCACTCATATGTGGAATTTAAGAAACAAAACAAATGAGCAAAAGGGAAAAAAAGAGAGAGAGATAGACAAACCAAGAAATAGACTATTAACTATAAACTGATGGTTACCAGGGGAAGGGGGTAGAGGGATAAGTTAAACAAGTGATGGGGATTAAGGAGGGCACTTGTGATGAACACTGGGTGTTGTATGGAAGTGCTGAACCATTATATCATAGGCCTGAAAGTAATATTACACTGTAAGTTAACTGGAATTTATTTTTTTTAATGTTTAAATTTTATTTATTTTGAGAGAGAGAAAGAACAGAGAAGGGCAAAGAGAGAGGGAGAGAGAATCTCAAGCAGGCTCTGCACTGTCAGCACAAAGCCCAACATGGGACTCAAAGCCACCAACTATCAGATCATGACCTGAACCAAAATGAAGAGTTAGACGCTTAACTGACTGAGCCACCCAGATGCCCTTAACTAACTGGAATTTAAATTAAACTTAGGAAAAAAAATGTCAGTTAAAAAATATTGATAGCATACAAGGATAAAAAATATAAAGAGCATGGATTTTTCCTTTTTTCCAGTTTTTTCTTTATATTAGTAGTATTAGTATTTGCTATTTTGTGCAGGGAAAAGCTCTCACATAATTTAAGGAAAATTTGAAGAATACAAAACAAACACTTATTTCTAATTTTTTTCCTTTTTGTAAGGCAAAGGAGCAAATTTTTGTGTTACCTGATGGACATTCCAAGAACCCTCAAAATATTGTAAGCACAAAACATCTTAATATTTTTGCTATTCCTTTTGGGGGGGGGGCGGCAGGGGGGAAGGAGAGAGAGAATCTTAAGAAGACTCTATGCCCAACTTGGAACCCGCCTTGGGGCTCAATCTCTTGACCATGATGAGATCATGAAATCATGAGATCATGACCTGATCCAAAATCAATAGTTCAATGCTTAACCCACTTAGTCACCCTGGTGCCCCAATATTTTTACTATTCTGAATATACTGTTTAATACGGTAAAGACAAGATCAAAAAGAATTATCAGAGGAGGCAATATATGAACAAAAGTCATAATTTTTAAAACTCAAGATATACTTATTATAAATATTTAAAAGCCACAGCAATAAAGAATAGTGAGTTCTAAGGAGCTCAATTTATTTTTTTATCATTAAAATTTTTTTAATGTTTACTAATTTTTGAGAGAGAGAGAAACAGAGTGTGAGTAAGGAAGAGGCAGAGAGAGAGGGAGGCACAGAATCTGAGGCAAGATACAGGCTTTGAGCTGTCAGCACAGAGCCTGATGTGGGGTTCGAACTCAAGAACCATGAGATCATGACCTGAGCTGAAGTTGGACACTTAACAACTGAGCCACCCAGGCATCCGGGAACTTAATTTAAAAGTGAAGAATTTCTGCTCAAAATTATTCAAGACTATCCCAGAAGTCCAAAGAATTAGTATAATATTTTGGTGATTAAAAAGGACATCTGAATAAATAAAAAGTTACAAACGGAGAAGGAGGGTGGCAAACCACAAGAGACTCTTAAATACAGAGAACAAACTGAGGGTGGATGGGGGTGAGGGCAGGAGAAAGGGAAAATGGGTGATGGGCATTGAGGAGGGCACTTGCTGGAATGAGCACTGCATGATGTATGTAAGCGAATTTGACAATAATTTTTTTAAAAAAAAGAACTTCTGATATCTATGCACATATTAACTTGGTCATTTTCCAAAATGAAAACCCAAATCTTAGTTTAACTCTTTTTTTAAAAAGAATATATCCTTATTTATTGAAGCATTATTTTCAATAGCCAAGATACAGAAGCAACCTAAGTATCCACTGATAGATGTAGTATATATATATACAATGAAATTATTACTCAGCAGTTAAAAGAATGAGATCCTTCTTTTTTTTGAATTTTTAGTGACTAAATTTGTTTCCTACATACAAAGACAAAATGTGTGTGGTAGTTACTTGTTTTCGTTTTGTTGTGTTTTGTTTTAAAGAATAAGATCTTGCTATTTGCAATAACATGGATGGACCTAAGAGGGTATTATGCTGTGTGAAATAAGCAAGACAGAAAAAGACAAATACCATATGATTTCACTTATATGTGGAATCTAAAAAACAAAACAAATGAACAAACAAACAAAAAAAGCAGAAACAGCCTATACATACAGAGAACAAACTAATGGTTGCCAGAGAGGAAGGGGGGGAGGGAATAGGCAAAATGGGTGAAGAAGAATGTGAGATACAGGCTTCCGGTTATGGGATGAAGAAGTCATGGCGATGAAAGACACAGCATAGGGAATACAGCCAATAGCACTGTAATGTGTTATATGGTGACAGATGGTAGCTTTACTTGTCGCATAGCAGAGTATATAGACTTGTCCACTCTGTTGTACACCTGAAACTCATGTTTTAATGTTGTGTGTCAACTATAATTTTTAAAAGACTGGGGAAAATAGAAAAATAGAAAGATTATCATCCATGTAACAATTTGTAGTAAAGAAACTGTAGCAAGATGGCATTATAGGAAGTTCCTGAACTCACTTCCTCCCATAGACACACCAAATCTACAGCTACTATGAAATAAGTCCCCCTGGAAAAGGACTTGACAGCTAGCTGCATAGCTCCTTTACAACAAACGGAAAAAGGCCACCCTGGGAGGGGGTAGGAGAGGCAAAGATGCAGTCTTGCCAAAAGCCCCACCCCCCACATTAGGGAGGGATCTCACAAACCCGGAGCTTCGCTCTGAGAAGCAAAGACTTCATGTCCCACGTCAGGCACCCCAAACCTTGAGACCTGCAACCGAGAGACGAATCCCCAATATGTCTGGCTTTGAAAACCAACACGGTTCATGTCCAGGAGACTCAAAAGTCTATATGGAACTGACATACTTCTCTTAAAGGACTTGTGCACAAACTCACTTGTCTCAAGGATAAGCACTAAAGGAGTAGTTTGAAAAGCACCTGGACTGTATGTGAAGGAGATTAATTTGCTAATCTTAAAGCATATGCCAGAGGGGCAGAATGCTGTTGGAACTCTCTCTGGGGACTTACATGCTGACAGGCACCATTTTTGTGCTCTCCCTCTATCGTGATGGTGCTTGCGGCCATTCCCCAGCCTCGTGCTCTTCCAGGCTCCCGTGAAAACTGGCAGGCACATGCAGTCCACACAGGGGATGCTGCTCGATCACCTGGCTCTGGTGGCTGTGGTTGGGGGCAGGGCATGCATTCCTGGATCCCACAGGGCTATAATAATCAAAGATAATGCTTAAAATTTTCTTAAAACATTTATTCATTTATGAGAGACAGAGAGCACAAGTGGGGTAGGGCAGAGAGAGAGGGAGGCACAGAATTCGAAGCAGATTCCAGGCTTTGAGCTGTCAGCACAGAACCCAGCGTGGGGCTGGAACTGTGAGATCATGACCTGAGCTGAAGTTGGACACCCAGCTGACTGAACCATCCAGGCACCCCAATCAGAGACAATTCTTGACAGGATGCCACCCATAGGGCATTACACAGACAGCAGACTGAAACACTCCCCAGTCTCCCTGTAAAAAGGCCTGTTTATGGGGGTGCCTGGCTGGCTCAATCAGTGGAACATACAACTCTCTTTCTTAGGGTTGTAAGTTCAAGCCCCCCGTTGGGTATAGAAATTATTTTAAAAAATAAAATCTTTAAAAAAGGGGGCCTATTTACTTGACTAAGAGCTTTAGCTTGAGGGGCAAACTGCAGGTCTGTCACACATCTAGAGGCCAGGGAGAGGTTCTCAGAGAAGATACGCCAGGGGACACCATCTGTGTCCTCTCCCTCAGCCCTGGCATCGCTTGCTGGTACCACCCAGAAAGGAACTTATACACTTATCTGAAGCCCTGATTTTTGCAACTGTCACCTCCAGATCCCTTGCCTGGGGGCCAACAGGATTTATTATTGTGGTCCCAAAGGACTGTGCATATTTGCATGACTTAAAGCTGCTGCTTAAGAGTGGTTTCCAAGCAGCTTAAAACTAGCTGCTCACTGAAATCCCTTCTTTTGGAACACTGGTAGGTCTTGACACACCCTCATCAGGTGGGACCTATCAAGAATAAATTAGGTTTGGGGCACCTGGATGGCTCAGTTGGCTAAGTGTCCAACTCTTGATTTTGGCTCAGGTCATGATTTCACGGTTTGTGAGATCAAGTATCACACTGGATTCTGTGCCGACAGCTCAGAGAATCCTTGCTTGGGATTCTCTCTCTCCTTCTCCCTCTCTCTCTCTGCCTCTCCCATGGTCTCTCTGTCTCTCTCAAATAAGTAAATAAACTTAAAAAAAAGTCAGGTTCAAGAGACAGCCAAGGGCCAGAGTGAGGTTGAACAATAAGGTTCATCTGCTATACAATGCTCTCCTTCAAGATTTGGGGCAGTAGCTGTTTTGCCTAATATATTGAAACAAACACAGAGCGTCATGCAAAATGAGGAAACAGAGGAATATATTCTAAATGAAAGGACAAGATGAAACCTCCTAGTGAAATGGAGACAAGTAATTCACCTGATAGAGTTAAAAGTAATTGGCATATGGGGCACCTGGGTGGCTCAGTTGGTTAAGTGTCCAACTTCAGCTCAGGTCATGATCTGGTGGTTCACAAGTTCAAGCCTCGCACCAGGCTCTGTGCTGATAGCTCAGCCTTCAGAGTCTGTGTCTCCCTCTCTCTCTGCCCATCCTCTCTTGTTCTCTGTCTCTGTCTTTCAAAAATAAATAAACATTTAAAAATGTAAAAGAATTCAAAGTAATTGTTATAAAGATCCTACTGAACTTAAGAGAAGAATGGATGAAATAGAGATAGCTGCAACAAAGAGATAGAAAATATAAGAAAGTACCAAAGAGAAATTAGAGAGTTAAAGAATATAGTAATTGACCTGAAAAATACAATAGAAGGGTTCTACAGCAGACTAGATGAAGCAGAAAAAGTGATCAGTGATCAGACCAGTGGAGATTCAGAGCAGTGGAACAGGGCAGTGGAACTCACCTAAACAGAGCAGGAAAAAAAAGAATTTTAAAAAGTGAAGATAGCTTCAGGGACCTATGGGACGACATCAAGCATAGTCACATATGATAGTCACAGTATAGGGATATGAGCAGAAGAGAGAGTGGAAGGAGCAGAAAACTTATTTGAAGAAATAATAGATGAAAAGTATCCTCCCTACTCCCACAAAAAAGCAAAGTTCCCTAATGTGGGGAAGGAAACAGATCCAGGAAAACCAGAGATTTTCAAAGAAAATGAACGAGATCCACACCAATATACATTATAATGAAAATGTCAAAAGTTAAAGAGAGAACCTTAAAAGTGGCAAGAAAAAAACAAATTGTTACATATAAAGGAACCTCTATAAGTCTATAAGCAAATTTTTCAGTAGAAACTTTGAAGGCCAGAAGGGAGTGGTACAATATATTCAAAGTACTGAAAAGAAAAAAAAAATGTCCAACCAAGAATACTTTACCTGGCAAGGTTATCATTCAGAATTGAAGGATCAATGAAAAGTTTTCCAGACAAACAATAGCTAAAGGAGTTCATCACCACCGAACCAGCTTTACAAGAAATGTTAAAAGGACTTTTTTTTTGAAATGTTTATTTATATATGAGAGAGACAGAGACAGAGACAGAGTAAGTGAGCAGGGGCGCGGCAGAGAGAGAAGGAGGCAGAGAATCTGAAGCAGGTTCTGTACTGTCAGCACAGAGTCCAATGTAGGGCTCAAACTCACAAACCATGAGATCATGACCTGAGCCAAAGTCAGACACGTAACCGAGTCTCCCAGGTGTCCCAAAGGGACTTCTTTTTTAAAAAATATTTATTTATATAATCTCTACACCCAATGTGGAGGTTGAACTCATGACCTGGAGATCAAGCGTCACATGTTTTTCTGACTAAACCAACCAGGAACCCCTAAAGGGACTTCTTTAAGCTGAAAAGGATGGGCATTAAATAGTAACAAGAAAACTTAGAAAAGTATAAATCTCACTAGTAAATGTAAACATATAGCAAAGGTAGTGGATTAATTATTTACAAAGCTAGTTATAAAAGTTAAAAAAAAGTAGGGGTGCCTGGGTGACTCAGTCATTTAAGCTTCCAACTCTTGATTTTGGCTCAGGTCATGATCTCATGGTTATGAGATCAAGCCCAATGTCGGGCTTCACACTGGGCATGAGCCTGCTTGAGATTCTCTTTCCGTCTCCCACTCTCTCAATAAAATAAAATAAAATAAAATAATAAAATAAATAAAGTAGTAAAAAATAACTATAATTCCAAAAATAAATTAAGTATACACAAAATAAAAAGATGTAGAATGTGATATCAAAAACATAAAATGGGGAGTGGTGGTAAAAATGCAGAGTATTAGAATGCATTCAAACTTAAGTTGCTATCAACCTAAAATAGACATATATATATATATGTGTGTGTATATATATATAGACTGTTATATGTGAGCCTCATGGTAACCACAAAGCAAAAACCCAGCATAGATACACAGAAGATAATAAGAAAGGAATGTAAGCATTACACTAAAGAAAATAATTTAAAAACAAGGGAAGAGAGCAAGAAGAAAGAAACAAAGAGGAACTACAAACGGACTACAAACGAACTACAAACAAGTGGTAATAAGTACTTAACTATCCATAATTACTTTAAATGTTAAATGGTCTAAATTCCCAGTAAAAAAAACAGAGCGGTCAAATGGATAAAAAACAAGAACCACCTACATGCTGCCTACTAGGGACTCACTTCAGATGTAAGGATACACAAAGACAGAGTGTGCAGAGATGGAAAAAGATGTTCCATACAAATGGAAACCAAAGGAAAGTTGGGGTACTTATAGCAAAGAGAATGGACTTTAAAATAAAGTCTATAATAAAAGACAAAGATAGGAATAATGATGAGGAGGTCAATCCAACAAAAGGATATAACATTTGTAAATATGTGCCCAACATAGTAGCACCTAAATATATAACGCAAATATTAACAGAACTAAAGGAAATTATCAACAATAAAATAATAGTAGGGGACTTTAATACCCCACTTACATCAGTGGGTATATCATCCAGAGAGAAAACTCAATAAGGAAATATGGTTTTTTTGAAAATATATTTTTCAAAAATTATGTGGGTTTTTTTGGAAATTATGTGTTTTTTAAAATTATTTAAGAGAGAAAGAGTGAGCATGCAAGTGGGGGAAAGGGGCAGAGGGAGAGAGAAAGAGAATCCCACACTGAATCCATGCTCAGTGTGGAGCCCAATGTGAGGCATGATCCCGTGCCCCTGGAATAATGTCCTGAGCTGAAATCAAGAGTCGGATCCTCAACCTACTGCCCCACCCAGGCACCCCAAGGAAATATCAGCCTTAAAAGACACATTAAACCAAATAGACTCAATAGATATATACAGAACATTCCATCCAAAAGCAGTAGAATACACAGTCTTCTCAAGTGCACATGAAATGTTCTTCGGAGTAAATAATATGTCAGCTCACAAAACAAGTCCTAATATATTGAAGAAGACTGAAATCATACCAAGCATCTTTTCCAACCACAATGGTCTGAAACTGGAAATCAATTACAAGAGAAAAACTGGAAAAATCACAACTAAACAACATGCTACTGAAGAACGAATGAGTCAATAAAGAACTAAAAGGAGAAATCAAAAAATATTTTGAGAGAAACGAAAATGGAAATGCAACTTACCAAATACAAAGGCTCATAAGATGGGCACCTGGGTGGCTCAGTCGGTTAAGTGTTCAACTTCAACTCAGGTCATTATGTCGTAGTTCAGGGGTTCGAGCCTCATGTCAAGCTTTGTGCTGATGGCTCAGAGCCTGGAGCCTGCTTCAGATTCTGTGTCTCCTTATCTCTCTGCTCCTCCCCACTCATACTCTGTCTCTCAAAAATAAACACTAAAAAATCTTAACTTAAAATTTTAAAAAAGGCTTATAAGAAACCACTATGAACAATTATACTAGACTACTATCTTCCATTCTACACAAAAATTAACTCAAATTGGGTTAATGGCATGAATACACAACCTAAAACCATAAAATGTCTAGAAAAAATAAAACATAGGCAGTAAACTCTTTGAAATTGGTCTTGGCAATGATTTTTGGATCTCATATCAAAATCAAAGGCAACAAAAGAAAAAATAAACAAGTAGAACTACCTCAAACTGAAAAGCTTCTCCACAGCAAAGGAAACCATGAGCAAAATGAAATGGTGACCTACTGAATGGGAGAAAATATTTGCAAATCATCTATCTGATAAGGGGTTAATATTCAAAATATATAACGAAGTTATACAATGCAATACAAAAAAATAGCAATCTGATTTTAAAATGTGCAAAGGATCAGAATAGACATTTTGCCAAAGATGACACATAGATGGCCAACAGACGCATGAAAAGATACTCAATGTCACTAATCATCAGAGATATGTAAATCAAAATTACAATAAGATATCACCTTACATCTGTTAAAATGACTATTATCAAGAAGACAAGAGGGGCGCCTGGCTGGCTCAGTCAGTAGAGCATGTGAGACTTGATCTTGGGGTCATGAATTCAAACCCCACGTCCGTATAGAGATTACTTTAAAAAATAAATTAAAATAAATAAAATAAAAATTAAATTTAAAAAATTGCTATTGAAGCACTAATTTAAAAAAAGGGGGCAGCTGGCTGGCCCAGTCAGTGGAGTATGTGACTCTTGATCTCCAGGTCATGAGTTCAAGCCCACATTGGTCACAGAACTTACTTAAAAATAAAAAGGAAAAAGAGAGAGAGAGAGAAAAGACAAGAAATAACAAGTGTTGGTGAGAATGTGGAAAAAAGGGGACCCTTGTGCACTGTGGGTGGTAATGTAAATTGCTGGAGCTACTATGGAAAACAATATGGAGGTTTCTCAAAAAATTAAAAACAGGGGTACCTGAGTGGCTCAGAATGTTAGTCATCCAACTTCAGCTCAGGTCATGATCTCAGGGTTTGTGAATTTGAGCCATGCATGGAGCTCTGTGCTGACAGCCTTGGAGCCAGGACCCTGCTTCAGATTCTGTGCCTTCCCCTCTCTGCCCCTCCTCTGTTCAAGCTCTGTCCCTCTCTCTCAAAAATAAATAAACATTTAAAAATTAAAAAAAAATAAAGTCTTTTAAGAAATTGAAAACAAAAGTACCATAAGCTCGAGCAATTCTACTTCTGGGTGTTTATCCAGAGAAAATGAAAGCACTAATTTGAAATGACATATGCACCCCTACGTTCATTGCAGCATTATTTACGATAGCCAAGCTATAGAAACAATCTAAGTGTTTGTTAATAGATGAATGGATAAAGAAATGGTGGTGTACACACACACACACACACACACACACACAATGGAGTACTACTCAGCCATAAAAAAAGAATGAAATCTTGCAAATTGGGACAACATGGATGATCCTTGAGGGTTGTATGCTAAGTGAAATAAGTCAGACAGAGAAAGACAAATGTTATATGATCCCATTCATATGTGGAATCTAAAAAAACCAACCATCTGGGGCACCTAGGTGGCTCAATCCATTAAGCAGCCAACTTCGGCTCAGGTCATGATCTCATGGTCCATGAATTCAGGCTCCGAGTCAGGCTTCAGGCTCTATGCTGACAGCTCAGAGCCTGGAGCCTGCTTTGAATTCTATGTCTCCCTCTCTCTCTCCACCTCCCCCACTCGCACTCTGTCTGTCTCTTTCTCAAAAATAAATAAACATAAATAAATAACCAAACAAACAAAACTCATAGACACAGAGAACAGAGCAGTGGTTGCCAGAGGGGAGTGTGGTTAAGAGGTAAGCAAAATAGATGAAGGGTGTCAAGAGGTAGAAATTTCCAGTTATAAAATAAATGCAATTTATTTTGACTCATAAGGCCAATATAAAAAATTTAGATAAATTAAAGCATGAGAATTTTAATTTTAGTCCTATAAAAGGCCAATATAAAAAATTTAGATAAATTAAAGCATGAGAATTTTAATTTTAGTCCTATAAAAGTTAAAATATAGTGTTAGCATTAATTTTATACAATAAAACACAGCTTACTTTTTCTTTCTTTTAAAGATGTTTGATTATTTACGTCGACTATTTACATCGACTAGGTATTCCTAGACTGCATAGATGGGAACAGAATTTTTTTTTTCTAGTTAGCCCACCTTTAAAATTTCTCAAGTAAGGGGAAGAGGGTGAGGACAGAAGGGGAAAAAAGTGAGTTAGAACCAGCTTTAGGCAAATACAAAATTATCATTGGAGACAGGTTAATAATCTTTCTGTTGCAAGGTGAGAAAAAAAGTTAAGATTTAGAAAAACTCATTTCAATACAAACACACACACACACACACGCACACTTGAGTGGTTACAACCGGTTTAAACAGTAACTTAGGCTCTTGGCAATTTTATCAAATCAAAGAAAAAGAATGGAAATGAAGGCTGTTTGAGGAAGGAGGGAGTCTTCCTTAAAAGAAATCTCTTTTATACAGAGAAGATAGACAACCCCAGGGTGCCTGGATGACTCAGTTGGTGAGCTTCTTGATTTTGACTCAGGTCATGATCCCAGGGTCATGGAATCGAGCACTGTGTTGGGCTCCACACTGAGTGTGGAGATTGAGATTCTCTCTGCTTCCTACTCTGTCGCTCTCCCTAGGTTGGGGAAAGAAAGAAAGAAAAAGAAAGAAAAAGAAAAGAAAGAAAGAAAGAGAGAGAGAGAGAGAAAGAAAGAAAGAAAGAGAGAGAGAGAGAGAGAAAGAAAGAAAGAAAGAAAGAAAGAAAGAAAGAAAGAAAGAAAGAAAGAAAGAAAGAAAGAAAGAAAGGAAGGAAGGAAGGAAGGAAGAAAGAAAGAAAGGAAGAGAGGAAAGGAAAAGAAAAAAGGAAAGAAAAGGTAGACAATCCCCTTACAAGAGGTTTCTTTCCTCCTTTTCATTCTAAGGCATCTCCAAAATGAAAAATATAATTTATGACAAAATTCTTCAGAGTAGCCACTACAACTCCAAACCACCATCTGTGAAGTGATGTCAGTGAGCAGTGCAAATTCATTAGCAGGCAAACCATTAGAAGTTGGTTGACAGTTGGTCAAAAATAAAAATATCACTGAATTTTGGACCCTAACGCCAAGGATAAGTTGTGCTGTCTATTACTCAAGAAATCAGTGTGACCCTGAAGAGCCAGAGAGATCATAAAAACCCATATATAGCACAAAATCCATGCAATCAAGGACAGAGAGGCCTCAAGCAGGGGTAACTCAAAATGATTTCAGATGTGCATGTTCTTACTGAATGGAGGTCTGAGTCATAACAGGGAGGGTCTTGGCCATCCGTGGTAGTAATTGCTCTGGCCCAATCAGCCAAAGACCATCTGGGACACACCTGTAGTCAAACAAAATGAGGTTCACTCATTTGTTGCAATGAGAGAGACTGCACATGGAGAAACTAGGGGATGTCTCGCTAAACAAAGGAGAAGATGAGCTACAGGATTTGCAGGGAGGGTGACATTTAGGTGAAATTCAAATGAAGTAGTGTTTTGATAGGATCAAAGGAAAGCAGGGTCATATACAAAAGAGGCGAGGTCAGGTCTGGACTGCAAAGTTGAACAGGTTCCTGTTTCTTTGAAAACTGCAAAGTTAAAGTCAGGGTGGAATGTCGTCTTCAGAAACCTCTTCTCTGAAGTTCTGCACCTGGCCTGGAAATCAAGATTGCTTCTTTGTGCCTTAGATTCTCCAACAAAGAGTGGAATATTTCATTCTTCTTGACGTAATTTCAAACAACAAAGTTTCTAGTCTGTGATTTCAAGCATCAGTAGTCACTCAACAAAGGGAATTGTTTTGATGCTTTACCACTGCACCATGTGCTTGGGGGACATTATTATTCCTTGTTAACTTTGTGCTAACTTTATCTGTATCTGTCCTCCTAGACTGACACATAGCAGGGCATATTTTTTTACTCTGTCAGATCCAGCCAATTCAATACTTTCTCACATTTAAAGCCTGCAGAAAAAATGATGCTCTTTCTAACGCTATTCAGAACAGAAAAAAAAAAAAAAGAACAGAAAAAAATAGTATTGAGATACTATAAATCAATTCTTACTGGTTGAATATACTTAAGGGGAATACACTTAAGTGTATATAGACTATCTTTTTTAAACATTTATTTATTTATTGAGGGAGAGAGAGAGAGAGTGTGTGTGTGTGTGTGTGTGCGTGTGTGTGTGTGAGCAGGGGAGGGGCAGAGAGAGGGGGAGAGAGAATCCCAAGCAGGCTCCATGCTGTCAGCACGGAGCCGGACATGGGGCTCCATCCCACAGACTGTGAGATCATGGCCTGAGCTGAAATCAAGAGCTGGACCACTCAACCGACTGAGCCACGCAGACACCACCAGAGGATCTTGATAAACTTTTCCATGAGGATCCAAGCTAGGGAAAACACCTCTGAATACAAAACTGCAGTGTGGCACACATAAAAGGGCATAGGTTTCTACACATTTATGTTTGAAATCCTGGCTGTAAAAGGATGAGACACTGGACAAATTAGTTGTCCTTGCTGAAGTTTTCATCAACTTGTACTCTGCAAGTTACTTTGCACTCTAAACTGGATTTCTCATCAGGGTTAGTGTGAGAATTAAATAGGTTAACGGGTAAATATATTTAGCATTGTTCCTTGAAATGTAAAAGAAAGTCTGGAGGAGGGGACCCTGGAGTTAGGGATGTAGTCCTCCTAGCAGATGGGGGGGAGGGGAAGAATTGCAGCTTGCACAAGAGGAACACAGGTCTAAAAAGACAGTCTCTAAGAACCAGAGATATATGGTGTGTTACCTTTTCTAATATGATGTTTTTCATAGTAAAACTTTTGTTAATGTTCATTCATTTTTGAGAGAGAGACTGAGCATGAGCAGGGGAGGGGCAAACAGAATCCGAAACAGGCTCCAGGCTCTGAGCTGTCAGCACAGAGCCCTACACGGGGCTTGATATCTCGGACCATGAGATCATGACCTGCGCTGAAGTCAGACGCTTAACTGACTAAGCCATCCAGGGGCCTTGATCTTTTTCATATTAAAACATTTCTAACGTTAGGTTACAGCTTAAAATCTGTATGTATATTTAATACAGTATTTCTTAATTTCAATATGTTTGGGTCTCTTAATGGCTGCTAATTTTCTTTTAATTTTGTTGCATTGCCATCAGTGAAAATGGCCTGATTTCTGTGTTTTGAATTGTGTTGTATTTTGTTTGGTTCATAAAGGTTCAAAACTAGTATATCTTCCTTGTGTTTTATACTTTTATTAATATGAGATATTTCACATTACCTTCTTTGCTTTTTACCTTTAATTCACTTTTCCCTATGCCAGTATTGTTAGTATATTGTTGTAATGCTGTATATTTTCTGATGTCAACATATATTTTTTAAGCTTATTTATTTATTTGAGAGAGAGAGAGAGAAAGCACAAGCTGGGGAAAAGCAGAGAGAAAGGGAGGGAGACAGAGAATCCCAAGAAGGCTCTGCGTTGTCAGTGTGAAGCCCGCCATGGGGCTGGAACCCACAAACCCGCAAGATCATGACCTGAGCCAAAATCAAGAGTTAGACCCTTAACGGACTGAGCCACCCAAGCGCCCCCTGATGTTAATATTTTTAGCCTTCTTGCATCATTTTCTTTTGCATATATCTCTTATAAATGGCATATTTAACATGTGTCTCTCTTTTAGCCATTCTGTCTTTTATCAGTTGAATTTAACTCATCCAGGCTATGTTTTCTGTTATGTTTGGACTTACTTACTCCAGCCACCTTAATTTGTACTTTCAATTTATCACTTTTTCTTCTAAGTATGTTATCTTTCTTTTTAACTTTCTTTCTTTCCAACTATGTCAGATAAACTCTAAGGTGGCAGGCACCCCGTTATCCCCTCTTCCTCATATTCATGCCTTTTAATGACCTACCCTTGACTATGGATGGGATTTCTTAGTTGCTCCTAATGAAGAGAATATGGCAAAGGTGGTGACATGTCACCCCCATGATTACTTACCTTGCATAAGACTCTGTTTTGCTATTGGACTCACTCCAGGGACTCTTCTGGCTGGCTTAATGAATCTGAATGGATCATTTAGACAAAGCTTATACTGGATTGGATATTTAATAATTTTCTTCCCCACTAAAGAAAAAGTAGGTCAGAATAATTTTAGGTTAAAAAAAAAAAAACTTGTGGTGGGGTGCCTGGCTGGCTCAGTTGGAAAAGCATATGACTCTTGATCTCGGGGTTGTCAGTTCGAGCCCCCTGTAGGTGTGGAGATTACTTAAAAGTAAAATCTTTAAAAAACATCCAAACAAATATACACTTGTGTTGTGCCTTACACTGTTGTTTTATTGGTGGGAAATTGGCCAGACTTAAATATACATCAGTGGGGTAACAAATGCATTATGGTACAGCCTTATGATGATTTATTACATAGTCATGAATTCTCATTTGGAAAAAAACAAATCACAGAGTCCCAGAATATCAGGATTGACTAGAATGCCAATTCAATTCCACTAAATAAAAGGTCCAGTGTAAGAGGGAAAAAAAAAACTTCTATTTTTCACCCCGTACATCTGAACTGTAGTGGGAAAATAAATTTTGAAGTTACTTCACAAGGTTGTCATCAGGAAATGAAGACAAAAGAAAAAATTAATAAATAAAAATAATATTTTTAACCCATTCATGTTCCAATCTAATAAGAAATTAAGAGTTTTTATACTGCTATTTTGAGATTAGAGAATTTTTTATTATGTGTTTTTTATTAACAAAGATATTTCAATAGAATGATAACTTGATCAATTATCAAATCTCCAGATAAATATAAAATAAATTTAAATTTTTAATTTTATATGTAGCAAGAAGTAAAACCATTTCTAATGTTTTTCCTTTTCTTTTTGTGTCTCTGAAATTATTTAATCAGAATCAATTCTATAATTTGAAGATTTAGTCATGTTTTCTCCATATCTAATTTTATCACTGAAGATTTTGCTACCATAATTTTTTTTCTTTTGTAAGAAAGCCCTACACCCAATGTGGGGCTTGAACTCATGACTCTGAGATCAAGAGTTGCATATTGCCAGCGCACCTGGGTGGCTCAGTTCGTAGAGCGTGCGACTTTGGCTCAGGTCATGATCTCTCGGTTTGCGGGTTTGAGCCCCGCTGCGGGCTCTGTGCTGACAGCTAACCTCAGAGCCTGGAGCCGGCTTCAGATTCTGTATCTCCTCTCTCTGACTCTCCTCTCTCTGACCCTCCCCCGTTCATGCCGTCTTTGTCTCTCAGAAATAAATAAAACATTAAAAAAAAAAAAAAAGAGTTGCATATTCTGTCAACTGAGCCAGCCAGGCACCCCACTATCATGTCTTTTTATGACCATAATGTCTACCAAATCAAATTTTCCCAGTTCTAATACTCACATCTAAATTTTGTCAAAAAGATTTTGTTCTCCAATATTTAGTTAATAAACTTTTTCTTCTTTCAGTTGAAAGTTTTTAAAAAATATTTTTAAGTTCATTTATTTATTTTGAAAGATGGAAGGGCAGAAAAAAAGAGAGAGAGAGAATCTTGAGCAGGCTCCCCACTGTCAGCGCAGAGCCCCACATCGGCCTGGAACCCATAAACCGTGAGATCCTGACCTGAGCCAAAATCAAGAGAGGGACGCTTAACTGACTGAGTCTTGTGGGTACCCTGAGAGTATTTTAGTTCATTATTTCTAAGCTTTCCTGGAAAAATATTTAAAGTTTTCAATAATATAAAAAGAGATGTGATTTTTAAAAATAAAATTTTATCACTAATTTCACCAAATGTAATTTTAGGTGAAATTATTTTTAAGTCATTCATACCAGAAATATTCATTTTGAATTTGATGAAAGACTGATAACTTGTATTTCTCTCTGGGAAAATCCATGAGAAAATTACAAACTTTTTGATCATTCAAGCTTCCTCCATGGTCTGGATGGTCTAATATTTGGCCAGTCTAATTTCTCCTCACACTTAGGTCAGTTTCTGTATGATGTAGCAACTTTCCACACTATAGCTAATACAAAGAATAAATAGTGGTATATGAAAATATTCTGAATGTCCAAAATGACACAGCAAAGTATCCTGCTTCAGTAACAAAATTTTAAGGTAGGTAATAAAATTTCTTTTGCATTTTAGGAACTAACTAGTTCAGTCATATTAAAATATAACGAAAGCAAACTAAAAAAGCTTAAGCTAACATTACATCTCTCTTAAACTTGAAAAAAAAGTAAAGACCTATGTTGGCACACACACACAAGAATAAAGTGAATTAGTACAAAAATGTTATAAATAGCCCTGTAGATTATTCAGTCTTTTTGGAGAGCACAATAGATATACATTTACACTACTTTGAGAAATGTCCAAGAATTACTTGAATCCAAAGGAATAAAAAATATTACTCAAAGTTATTTATAGCCTTCTTCATAACAATTGAATTCTGAAAACCCCACATTTTAACCATTATTTTATAAAAATGGTGGAATATATACAAGAACACATACTTCTTTATGAACATTTATTTTTCTTAAAAATTTTTTTTAAACGTTTATTCATTTTTGACAGAGAGAGAGGGAGACAGAGTGTGAGCAGGGGAAGGGCAGAGAGAGAGGGAGACACAGAATCTGAAACAGGCTCCAGGCTCTAAGTTATCAGCACTGAGCCCAAGGCAGGGCTCGAGACCACAAGCTATGAGATTATGACCTGAAGTCATGAAACTGAAGTTGGATGCTTAGCTGAGTGAGCCACCCAGCTGCCCCTAGTTTTTCATAGTGAACATTCACTTACATTTCTCCACATACACACTAACTTTTTAAAATTTCTTTCTGTATCTCAGGACTTTTCTCTGGGATTCACTTAATTTCTGTATTTATTTAGGCTTTAACATTTCCTTTAGTAAAAACTTCCTCATGGTGAAGTGTTCATTTTTTTTTTCCAGAAAATATCTTTATTTTACCTCCAATCTTGAAAAAGGTTTTGGCTGATAGAGAATTCTTGCTCACAGTTAGTCTATTTCAGCATAGTGAATATATCATTCCACTGTTGACTGGCTTCCATATTTTCTACTCGGAAGTCAGCTATAAGCCTTACTGTTGCTCTGTGGGAAATAATAGTTCTCTCCCCAGTTGCTTGTTATTTTACTATCTTATTTGTTATTTTTCACGTTTTTAAAGGAAATTTCCAAGAATACACTAGACTGTAAATAATCATATAAAGGACTCATGTACCTATCACCCATTTAAAAAAATTATCAGTGTTATTTCCATCTTGTTTTTCTATGGTTTTTTTTTTATGCTGTAAATACCATATACCATACCATGTTAGCATAAATGTTTTTTGTATGTATCTCTAACAGGTAAGAACTTACTTTAAAAAATAACTATGTAGGGGCATCTGGGTGGCTTAGTCGGTTAAGCGTCCGACTTTCGCTTAGGTCATGATCTCGCGGTTCGTGGGTTCGAGCCCCGCGTCGGGCTCTGTGCTGACTGCCAGCTCGGAGCTTGGAGCCTGTTTCAGTCTGTGACTCCCTCTCTCTCTGACCCTCCCGTGCTCACGCTGTCTCTCTCTCTCTCCTAGAAATAAATAAAAATATTAAAAAAAAAATAACTATGTACTATTGTGATGTCTATATTTTAACTTAATATGTTTTACAACTGTCTTGTCATCGTTGATAGTCAAAATCTGTTTCAAATAGAGGCATATAATTTGTATTGGATGGATTTGTCTTGAAGGACAAACTCATATAGTTAAAAAATTCATCTTTTAAGTGTACAACTTAATGCTTTGCAGTATGTTCACAGAGTTATGCAGCCAATACCACTTTACAACTTTTTCTTCACCTCCAAAAAATCCCATACACAAGAGCAGCCATTCCCCACATCTTCTTCTAGCCCTTGGGCAAATGTTAACCTATTTTTGGTCTTTATGGACTTACATATTTTGGACATTTCACTTGAATGGAATCACATAATATGTGATGTTTTGTGTCCAGCTACTTTGCTTAGCATGATGTTTTCAAGTTTCATCCATGATGTGCTTTACTATATTTACAGCCAAGTAATATTCTATCATATAGATATACCACACTTTGTTTATCTATTCATCAATTGATGAACTTTTGGATTGTTTCCACTTTTGGCTATTATGAATAATGTTACCATGAATACTTAAGTGTAAGTTTTTGTGTGGACATGTTTACATTTTGGGGGGTATAAATTTAAGAATGAAATTGCTGAGTCCTATGATAACTCTACATGCAACTTTTTGAGGAAATGTTACATTGTTTTCTAAAATTGCTCCAATAATATATGAGGGTTCTAATTTCCCCATATTCTCACCAAAACTTATTTTTTGTCTTTTTGATTTAGTTATCCTAGTGTGTGTGAAGCAGTATCTCATTGTGGTTTTAATATTTGCGTTTCCCTAATGACTAATGATGTTCAATATCTTTTCATGTACTTTTTGACCATTTGCATATCTTCTCTAGAGAAATGTCTATTTGGATTTTTTTGCACGTTTAAATATTGGGTTATTCGGGGTTTTTTTTTCTGAGTTGTATGTGTTCCTTATATATTCTAGGTACAAGCCTTTTATCACATATATATTTTACAATATGTTCTATTCTATGTGTTGCCTTTTTACTTACTCGATGCTTTAAAAACTTCGAAGCACAAAAGTTTTTAATTTTGATGAAATCCAATAAATCTATTTTTCCTTTTGCATTTTTTCTTTTGGAAAGTGTTGCCTAAACACAAAGGTTTACTCCTATGCCTCTACATTTTCTTCTAAGAATATTGTAGTTTTAGCTATTATATTTAGATCTTATATTTATTTACAGTTAATGTGTGTATATGTTATGAGGTACAGGTCCAAATGCATTTTTTTTGCATGTTGATATCAAATTGCCCCAATACTGTTTGCTTGAGTTTTTAAAAATGTTTTATTTACTTTTGAGAGAGAGAGAAAGACAGAGAATGAGCAGGGGAGGGGCAGAGAGAGAGGGAGACACAGAATCCCAAGCAGGCTGCAGGCTCTGAGCTGTCAACACAGAGCCCAACACAGGGCTCAAACTTGTGAGCCTTGAGATCATAACCTGAGCTGAAGTTGTACGCTTAACCCACTGAGCCACCCAGGCGCTCCAATAATGTTTGTTTAAAATACTATTCTTCCTCCATTGAATTGTGTTGGTAACATTGTCAAAATTCAATTAATTATAAATATAATGATTAATTTTGGACCCTTGACTCTATCTCATTGATTTATATGTCTATCTTTATCCCAGTATAACACTGTCTTGATTAATATAGTAGGACGTGTTTGAAGGAAGTTTTGAAATCAAGGTGAGTCCTCCAACTTTGTTCTTTTTTACCCCAAGATTGTTTGGCTCTTCTGCGTCACTTAAATTTCTGTAAGAATTTTAAGGTTAGCTTGTCAATACCTGCAGAATATCCAGCTGAGGTTTTGATAGTGATTGCACTGAATCTATAGATCAAGTTGGGGAATACTGTCATTTTAACAATATTAAGCCCAACCCATGAGCACAGGATTTCCATTTATCAATGGCTTGTTTCATTTCTTTCAACAATATTTTATAGTTAGCTATTTTCAAGTCTTACACTTATTTTGTTAAATATATTCCTAAGCATTTCACTCTTTTAGATGCTATTATAAAAATAGTTGTTTTCCTAATTTCATTTTTGTGTTGTTCATTGCTAATGTATAGAAATAAAGCTGATTTTTGTGTATTTGTCTTGTACCCTGCAATCTTGCTGAGCTCATTTATTACTTCTAATATTTTGTGGAGTGTTTAGAATTTTTCTGCATACAAGATGATGTCATCTGCAAATAGAGATTGTTTTACTTCTTTTTCAATCTGGACTCCTTTTATTTTTCAATCTTGCCCAACCAGTTTGGTTAGAAACTTCTGTACAATAGAAGCAAAATTGACATCCTTGTGTGGTTCCTCATGTTAGGGAGAAAGCATTCAGTCTTTTTGCTTTTGTTTTCTGTTTTGCATTCAGTCTTTCTTAAGCATAATGTTAGCTGTGGGGTTGTCTAGACAGTTCTTACCAGGTTGAGAAAATTCCCTTTTATATATCTGCTCACACTGCCATAACAAAATATTGAAAACTGGGTGATTTAAACAATAGATGTTTGTTTTCTCACAGTTCTGGAGGGTATAAGTCCAAGATCAAGATGCTAGCAGTGTTGAATTCTGGTGAGGCATTTTTTACTAGCTTATATGTGTCCTCCTTCTTCCTATGTCCCAGCATGGCCTTTTCTGTGTCTGTGTATTAAGGAAGAGATTGATCTCAGGTGTTTCTTCCTTTTCATATAAGGATACCAGGTCTACCAGATTAGGATCCTATCGTTATGACTTAATTTAACCTTAGTTGCTTCCTTTTTCTTTTTTTTAAATGTTTATTTATTTTTGGGGCGCCTGGGTGGCTTAGTCGGTTAAGCGTCCGACTTTCGCTTAGGTCATGATCTCGCGGTTCGTGGGTTCGAGCCCCGCGTCGGGCTCTGTGCTGACTGCCAGCTCAGAGCCTGGAGCCTGTTTCAGTCTGTGACTCCCTCTCTCTCTCTCTGACCCTCCCCTGCTCACGCCGTCTCTCTCTCTCTCTCCTAGAAATATATAAAAACATTAAAAAAAATAATCTCCACAGCCAATGTGGGGCTTGAACTTAAATGTTTATTTTTGAGGGAGACAGAGCGTGAGCAGGGGAGGCGCAGAGAGAGGGAGACACAGAATCTGAAGCAGGCTCCAGGCTCCGAGCTGTCAGTACAGAGCCCTATGTGGGGCTGAACTCATGAACTGTGAGATCATGCCCTGAGCCAAAGTCGGACACTTAACCAACTGAGCCACCCAGGTGCCCCATTTAGTTGCCTTCTTCAAGGTACTATTTCCAAATACATTTGGGGGTTAGGGCCTCAACATATGAATTTTAGCAAGGGAACACAATTTAGTTCATAACACTTTGTATTCCTAGTTTGTTGAATTTTTTTTTATCATAGAAGGGCACTGGATTTTGTCAAATGCTTTTTTGCAACTATTGAGGTTATCATATTATATTATATATTATATTATTATATATATTATAGTATATTAATATGGTATGTTATGTGGCATTGAGTTTTTAAATGTTAAACCAATCTTGCATTCCTGGGATAGATTCCATTTGTTCATAGTGTGTAATTCTTTTTATATGTTGCTGGATTCTTTTTCCTAGAATTTTTCTAGTATTCCTAGAATTTTTTTTTTAGAGTTTAAGTGTGTAAATATCCATAAGGGATATTAATCTGTAGCGTTCTTGTTATATCTTTGTCAGGTTTTGATATCAATACTGCCTTCATAGAATAAGTCAGGAAGTATTCTCTCTTCTTTTGTTGTTTGGAAGAGTTCATGAAGGATTGGTGTTAATTCTTTTTTTGGGGGGAGCTGGCTGTTAACTCTTTAAACTGTTTTGGTAAAATTCACCAGTGAAGCTTTGTGTTCTTCATAGAAATTTTTTTTTTTTAATTTAATATTTTTATTTTTTAACTTTGTACTTTTTATATTAAAAAATCTTTATTTGGGGGAACCTGGGTGGCTCAGTTGGTTAAGTGTCTGACTTGTAATTTCAGCTCAGATCATGATTCATGGGATCTCATGGTTTGTGGGGTCAAACCCTGTGTTGTGATCCACACTGACAGTGGGAAGCCTGCTTGGATTCTCTCTCTCTCTCTCTCTCTCTGCCCATCACCTGCTCATGTGCTCTCTCTCAGAATAAATAAACCTAAAAAATCTTTAATTTGTTTTTAATTTTAAAATAATCTTTACACTCAGTGTGGGGCTTGAACTTACAACCCCAAGATCAAGAGTTGCATGCTCCACCAACTGAGCCAGCCAGGCACCCCTCTTCATAGAAAGTTTTAGAAAAATTATTAATTCAATCTCTTGTTCAATTTTTCTATTTCTTTTTATATAGTTTCAGTAGTTCTTGGCTTTCTAGGAATGTGTTCATTTCATCTAGGTAACTAATTTGTTGGTATACAATTGTACATTGTATTTCCTTAAAGGGGAGTTACAACATCATAAAGCAATCTGTTCTGAGATTCAGTCATTACAAAATAAGATCCTTGGATTTTTGCAAGACTATTTCCAGAGACCTAAAAAAGTCGAGTTTGACAGTTTTTTTTTTTTGCCACTGCCCTCGTTGTTTTTAATAGTGAAATGAAATTTTGGACGTCCTCACTCTGCTGTTCCGTAAGTGCTTCTGATTAATTAATGTCTGTTGTATATCTACTCCATATATACATATATATAAAGTTAATACTGACTATTTAATACATTTAATAATTTGATAATGACCATTTTAGTACCTCACACCTTCTAGGAGAGTTGCAAAGCCACACTTGGAAACTCTCAACCAGGAACAATTTCTTTTTTTTTTTTTTTTTAATAGTTTATTTTCAAATTAGTTTCCACANGTCAACCAGGAACAATTTCTAAATCACACTAGAGAATTGGCTCCATACGGATGCCTCTGTTTCTATTGCTGTTGCACACAGGTGCTGCCGCTAGAACCTTTAGGAAAGTAGCTCCTTTTAGAAAGTACCTGCAACCATGGCTGCCACCTGTCCTAGCATTGACTCCACTAAATCAATTTGATTCACTAGCTCCTGTCTCCAAGTCTAATGTAGGAGGATTTTGATTGATAAGTCAGAAACCTGTGCTCTGGCTGTGACCCTGGGAAAGTGATTATTAAATTTCTATTTTAGGAGTGTCTGGGAGGTTCGGTCAGTTAAGTATCTGACTCTTGATTTCAGATCAGGTCATGATCTCACAATTCATGAGGTCAAGCCCCACCTCTGGCTCTGTGCTTATAGCATGGAATCTGCTTCAGATTCTCTCCCTCTCTCTCTCAAAATAAACCAACCAACCAGCCAACCAAAATTCCTTTTTTTTAAATTATTTTTTAATGTTTATTTATTTTTGAGAGAGAGAGAGACAGAGAGAGAGAGAGAGAGAGAGAGCATGAGCAGGGGAAGGGCAGAGTTAGAGGGAGACACAGAATCTGAAACAGGATCCAGACTCTGAGCCATCAGCACAGAGCCTGACATGGGGCTGGAACTCACATACCGTGAGATCATGACCTGAGCTGAAGTTGGATGCTTAACCAACTGAGCTACCCAGGCAGGCGCCCCCCCCCGCCAAAATCTTAAAAAAATTTTTTTTGAGTGTTACTCTTTTCTTGTTGCCAGGCCTCCTATGATGAAAATTCTCCAGACATGGGAAAATTGTCTCCATTTTCCATATAATCCATACAATGTCATAATTAAGGCATAATGATTTTGTACATCAAATGTTTGCTTGCCATAATAATCTTGCTTTCCATACATCTTCTTTAATCTTCTTTAATCTCACTCTACACTTTTTTTCATGTCACTTATTTATTGAAGAAATGGAACATTCTAACCATTTAATTTTCCATATTCTAGATTTACATGGCTGCATTCTCATGGTAATTTAACATGTGCCTCTATTTCTTGTATTTCCTGATTACTGGTGGTTGGATCTAGATTTAGCTGCTTTGGAGGTTTTTCTCTTTGTTGTTAAATATTTTGGTTTCACCAAGACGTAGCTCTGTACAGGTTTCACTGGATTTTTCCTACCTGCAATTTGGTGGTATATTGAATCTGTAGATTTTCTTTCATCACTTCTGGAAAAATTTCAGCCATTTTCTCTTCATATATTGCCTTATTCTGTCTCTTTTTCTTTTGGGGGTGGGGCTCCCGGGGGGGTGGGGCTCCCCCTCCCTGCAGGAGGACCCTGGCACTTCTCTCTCATCCCTCCCCAGTGCACTTGCTCACCTTTTCAGCTGGCTGCTGTCCTTTATGTCATTGGTTCTCCATGGCAATTTTCGTGTTTTTGTCTTTCTATGCTACATTTTAGATAGTTTCTTCTCATCTATCCTTCAGTTTCCTAATTTTTAAGTTACAACTACTCTTGTTTTCAGACACATCCATCTTTGGTTTTTAATTTCATTTATTGTATTGTTTTACTTGTATAAGTTTTGTTTAGTTATCAGATCTACTATTGCTTTTTAAAAAAACAAAAATTTTAATAAGTTTTAATTTTAGAGACAAACAAGCACAAGTGGGGGACAGGGCCAAGGGAAGGGAGACAGAATCCCTAGCAGACCCCATGCTAAGTATGGAGCCAACACCGGGCTTGACCCTATAACCAAGGGATCATGACCTGAGCCAAAATTGAGAGTTGGAAACTCAACCAACTGAACCACCCAGGCGCCCCTACTATGTGGCTTTATTAGCTTCCTCTTCTTTGGAGATATTTTCAAGCTTATATTTTATTTCAGTGTAATAAACCATGGGGGCATAACGTCTGCTGGATTTGTTCATTGTGTTGATTCTCACTCATGGTGGACTTTATTATGTATTGGTTATCATGTTTGAAAAAACATTCATAGAAACAATCAGAAATAAAGGATGAAGAAATTATTTTCATTTGCTTTTCCAAGCACTTGAGGCCCCTTACCTGACTAGATCCTAATCTAAATTCTGAGATTAAGGTTCCCTTAACTGTCCAGGTAAGGAAACTGGGTTCTCTGGTCTTTTGTAAGCCTTTAGTTTAATGGAATAATTGGAGTATCAGAGTCTCCACTTAGGGGTGCCCTAGGCTTTTGACTTCTGTGCCCTTTGATAAGGCCATCAAACATAACTTTGAGTGCTAAACTTACTCTCCTGGTTTTAACATTCTCTTAGATTAAATTTTAGACAGGTGAATTATTCATGATCCTTTTAGCTCTTTTTTTTTTTTTTATTTACTTCTAGGAGAGAGAGAGAGCGTGAACAGGGGAGGGTCAGAGAGAGAGGGAGTCACAGACTGAAACAGGCTCCAGGCTCTGAGCTGGCAGTCAGCACAGAGCCCGACATGGGGCTCGAACCCACGAACCGCGAGATCATGACCTAAGCGAAAGTCGGACGCCCAACCGACTAAGCCACCCAGGCGCCCCCCTTTTAGCTCTTCTAAGGATATTTAAAAATATGCTTCATCCTGCTGGTCTTCCATAGAATTGGTTTGAATTACTTGGGCCATAGTTGCTGAAAACATAAGTATGGAATACTTTTTAAAATATTATGTCTGATAATTCTAATAGTTATAGATGTACCCGAGTACATATTCTTACCCTATATGCAGGAATATGCTAATGCATGGAAATGTGAACATGTACTGCTAAATACAAAAGCAGAGTATGATCTTAGGAGCACTTTATGGAATAATTTTAAGAACCCTTGACATCTTCATACAATGCTTTTTCTTATGGCAACAAATGTAGTTATGACCATTGTTCTTAAGTTATACTAAGAATTTGCATAACTTTTACAGAATTGCCAATAGTAATTAATGCCTATGTATTTCCTAGTTAAGAGTGTCTGATTGATTCTATTAAAGGCGGAGAAGAGGGGCACCTTGGTGGCTGAGTCAGTTAAGGGTCTGACTTTGGCTCAGGTCATGATCTCACGGTTCGTGGTTCGACCCCGTGTCAGGTTCTGTGCTGACAGCTCAGAGCCTGGAGCCTGGTTCAGATTCTGTGTCTCCCTCTCTGCCCCTCCCCCACTTGTGCTCTGTCTCTCTGTCCCAAAAATAAACTATAAAAAATGTATTAAAAAAATAAAAAAAATAAAGGCAGAGATGAGAAATTTGTCCCCTGGTGTCTCTAAATGGAGAGGAATGATTTTATCAAGGGGCAAATATTTATACCCAGCAGAATTATAGTAGAAAGATTTAGATTAAACAACAACAACACTAACCTAGTAGTACTGTGGATCTTGGCAATGGGTCAGTGGTAAATCTCTGTACCTGCCACTAACACCAAGACCCTCCTCTCTTAGGGTTCATGATTAAAAAAAGAAGGAAAAGAATCCTACTGTCAGCAGAGAACTGGAAGTGATATGGTGTGCCTGAACATTCCTGTGTTGGTTGGGGAACAGAAAAAAACAAACTAACCCTTTTGTTGATGTGTGTTATCTTTGTATTCTAAAACATCCATGCTAATAGCAATTAACATAACTTTAATTAAAAGAATAAGGTTAAGACCTAGGCCAGGGTGAAGTTATTCTCAGTTTTGACAGGCTCTAAGTTCTATGTTTTACATGGATTATAACTAAAGAATAAATATATGAAAAACATAGAAGTATATTTAAAAATTTTGTTTTTATTTTTGAGAGAGACAGAGCACGAGCGGGGAAGGGGTAAAGAGAGAGAGGGAGATGGAATCTGAAGGAGGCTCCAAGCTTTGAGCTGTTGGCACAGAGTCTGACGTGGTGCTAAAACTCACAGATGGTGAGATCATGACCTGAGCCGAAGTCGGACGCTTAGCCGACTGAGTCACCCAGGTGCCCCAGAATATAGATATTAAATGATATAAAAAATAAAATTGGGGGGGTCTGTTTCTGATGCAGTCATTCAAATGCATAAGTTAAAAGAATGTGAATTGTATCCATACATGTATTTTAAAGTCGCTTTCCCCCCCAGAATATAAAGTAATGCATACTTGAAAATGACTTTTCTTTTTCCTTATTTCCAATGATATGGCAAGTGCAGTGCTAAAGTCCTAGAAAATAGTAATGAAAATTCTGAGACCTATTTTTAATATTTTAAAAGTCTGGTACAAATCACATATTTTAAAAAATCTGCACAAGCTAATGAAAATATTGTCTCTTTGATTTTGGCTGGCATTATACTTGGTGGTATGATGCTGATTACCACACTATGGAAATTCTGATTGGCCCAGTCAGTTAAGCATCTGACTTTTGATTTTGACTCAGGTCATGATTTTACAAGTTCATGGGATCGAGTCCTGCATCAGGCTCTGGCTCTGCCCTGAGCACACAGAGCCTACCTGGAATTCTCTCTCTGGCCCTCCCCAGCTTGTGCATACCCTCTTTAAGTAAGTATTTAAAAAATGTATCACATGAGAAGAACATACTTGATAACAACAGCTATTCAAAACTTACAGACCATAGAAGATATTATTTTAAAAAGCTGTCCTGATAATGAAAATGTTGGAACTGCCCTAAAGTACCACTTAACCCCCATTACTACATCATTCTTTCATCCCTCTGGTTATATGGTTTGAGAAACTTATGTCCCAAATGTCTCATGATTCAAGAGACAACCTAAATAATCAGTCAATCCCATTGGACAGATCCCTCATGGGAACGAGGAGTTTGCTACAGGTTTTAAAGGCTCCAGTGTTATCAGAGGAAAAAGAATCAATCAATTGTACTGAAATCTTACTTTCCTAGAGAAGATCTCAGTACTTACAAACTGTATTAAAGACTGCTGACCTATCTTAATGTTTTCAGGCAAAAGCTCCTGTTCAAAATCAGACTCACATGCATAAAGGGATGGAAATCTAAGATTCCAAAATGTAGGGTTTTCTTTAAAGTTTTATTTTGAGAGAACGTGCATGCACACACAAGTGGAGAAGAGGCAGGCAGAGTGTGGGCAAATTCCAAGCAGTCTTTGTACTGTCAGCCCAGAGCCCCACACAGGGCTTGAACTAACTGTGAAATCTTGACTTGAGCCCAAACCAAGAATTGGGACACTTAAATGAGATACTCAGGTGCACGTGAGTTGATATTTTTAGTTAGCTAACTTCTACAATTTTAAAATCGGGATTAATAAAAATTTTGCATAGAGCCTTTTGTGGGGTTGGTAACTAAGTGTTGACCACCCTACATTAAGTGTCGATAAGACACAAATACCCAACTAGAGAACATCTGAAGAAACCCCTTCGTGCAACCTCATCAATGATAGCAAATTCAGTAAATTTCGGTCAGTTACCATAAAAGTCACCAACTGCAAGAGCCTTTTAAAGGAGATAGCTTTCAAAGATACAATTTCTCTGAAACCAACCTTAAAATATTTATGTATGGATAGGCATATTTCTGTCAGAAGAGAATTCATTTTTGGTCAAGGAATCTCCAGCCACTGGAACAGCGTTAAGGAAACTAATCTGCAGGATAGTCGTTTTGTTTTTAAATTAGAGAGAGAAAGCACGTAACAGGGGAGGGGCAGACAGGGAAGGAGAGAATCTCAAGCAGGCTATACAGTCAGCACAGAGCCATTAAAGGACTAGATCTCACAAACCATGACATCATGTCCTGAGCTGAAATGGAGTAGGCAGCTTAACCAACAGAGCCACCCAAGCACCCCAAGATACCATTTCTTACATATTTCTAATTCGTGTTGGCCTTTAATAAACTCAAACCTTAATCATTGTTAAAATGTTGAAATATCAATGTTAAAAATATTTAACACTTTTAGTTTCTAAGTAAATCAGAAATTATACTGACGATCCTTTCTAAAACTATAACTCCAGGCACCTGGATGGCTTAGTCGGGTTGAGCGCCTGACTCTGGATTTTGGTTCAGGTCACGATCTCATGGCTTGTGGGACTCTTCCCCTCTCAAAACAAACTTAGAATAACACAAAATCTTACAAGTTACTCCCAACACCCTTTGATAACTAATATACCTCCCCTCAAATGGGGGTACACCTCTCTTTTTTAAAAAGGATTTTAAGTTTTCTCTACATCCACCGTGGCACTTAAACTTACATCCCTGGGATCTACATGCATGCTCCTCTAAGCCAGACAGGAAACCCAAGGGGGTAAACTTCTTAAATGACTGCTAAAATAAAACCAGGGATCAAACTGCCACATAAATACAAATCAGGTCTTCAGAACGTTCATTTTCCTGTAATCCCTAGGACAGCACTATATTTTATCCTAGTTTATAAAAAGCAGTGAAGTGTCAAATTCTTAATATCCCTAATTATATAAATGTAACTCAAACTACACGCTAATAAAATCAAGTTTCTATTAGAATAAGGAACACCACACACAACTTGGTCAAAACTGTTCAGATGGCATACTTAATGAAGTGCCTAGAGCACTTTTCTCGGCTTATTTAAAATTTACATATTTCATTTATAGAGCCTAAATTCTGAATTAAGAGTCCAAAGCCTCCTTGGGGGGGGGGGGGAACAGAGTGCAGTTTTTTTGTAAATCTCACACAATAATCTCTAGATGTAGTGTGTTTCTTCAAAGCCATATATATCAAGACTTGATTGAAGAGTTTGGATTTTGTTTAAAAAGCCTTTATTCATTTTTGACCAGGGAAAGGACAATCTCAATGTCAACTTGTCACCTAATCATAAATTTGAACTTAACAGGATTCACTGCCCTAGACACTGCACCTACAGACAACATAACTTAAAATGAATTACCTCCCTCATTCCCTAAGGTTGCATGTTGAAAGAATAAACAGTCCCTTGCAATAACCAACATTGGTACTCGGCCTAGATTTAAGGTCAAATAGCAAAACAGGAGCAAATCGAGGCCAAGTGAATTGTAACTTGATAGCCAGCAAGTACAAACATCATTAAACAAAGAAAGTTGCAGGCACCAAATAAAAGGCAGGTTCATCAGCATAAAAAATTTACATTTTGTTAAAGGTGAGGTCAACTACTCCGCGCATATGAACATGTATGCCAATCCTCAAGGCTAATGTAGACCCACACACACACAAAAAAAAAATGTAAAAAAACCCCCTTAAATTCAACTACACTGAATGTAAAATTCAAACCTTAAATTTACCCAGGAAATTCTCCAGTCTAGAAGCTAAAACTGCTTTTTGATCCACCAGGAAAATCTGTTGTAATGACTTGGGTCACTTTAGATTTGCATTGTCATACATAAAATTTATATTTTTCCTCACTCCTTCCTATGCCTGAATATGGGATGCTTAACTACGCAGCTCATGCACTAATGCATTAAAAATGATGAAATCTACTAGCATGACTTTTCTAAGAACTCACATCACATTAAGTTAACACCCAATATTGCTTCCTAAAAACACCCCAAAAGAAAACATCCAGTTTGGTGCTTGCTATGACAATACCAATAGAATACAACTGACTTCCTCACAGTCACTATTTTCAAATATCTGCACCTACCTTTTGCTCAAATTTTAACCACCTCATACCTATCTGCCAAAATCCTTATAACGATCTGATACTCTTAAACTGTAGCTCCTACACACAGTTTAACAGTGCCGTTTATCTGTTTTAGTCAAGAAAACAAAGTCATGGTATTATGATTAGCCAAAGCCCTAACAGACCAGATTCTGACTTAGCACACATCATAATCAATGGCTTTTCAGAGACAGGAACAAAGCACAATTGCTTCTACTTATGAAAAGGAGCTACCAACATACTTTGTGCTAAAAAGGTGCACTTCTTTAAAATATAATCCAGAAGATTCACGGTCTGCTAGAAAACTTCCACTAATAACAACACTATGACAAGGTCTCAAATACACAGAGAAACGTTAAACATGTGGTGGAACCCTCAGCAGGGAAATGAAGGCTTAGAGCATAGAATACATCTAACAAAAATGGGGAACAGGGACACTGTAGCTGGCTATTCATAAAGGACCACAGTTTCTCCCTATAGACCAATATTCCCTACAAAATAATCTGTGCCTTAATTATTGCTTATTTTAAATTACACTTTTACAGAGCTATTTAGTACCTGACACAGAAAAACAATCACATAAGGAAGCATTTATTTGAGGTTTAACATGAAATCATACAAATAAAATTTGTATAAACACAAATCCACATTGAGTCATAACACAGATAGCAAAAAGACAAAGTAAAAACAAAGGAAACTAATTGGCGGCTATATACAGTTGGACACAGTTGTGTCTTGTACACTAGAAAGTCTTTTACAAAATAATCATCTTAGATCAACAGAAGACCAATCTTCAATGTCGTCCTGCAAGATGGGTTAACTTTAGCAATCTCCTCCTAAAAACAAAAACAAAATAGCAATTAGATTTGTGCGACTCTGAAAGCTTTCAAAGGTCCACTTTCATGAATTGTTTTTAAGTCCTCAATTTATTCTTTTCTTCAATAATTAAAGATCATATGCATATTCAATCGCAAAATGTAGTTTGAGTAATTAATACACTCACCCTGGAGTTCCCAAATGACAGTAAATTTAAATTTGGTAAGGAATCAGGGAAAGCAACCTTCCCATATTCACAGATTAAACTGTGCTAGATTTAGGTCTACTAGAAGTATCTCTAGTAAGCCAAAAAGTGCTCTTATAAACATGAATTCCTAATAAGCTTATCATATTATAAAAAAAACGAATTGCTGTGTGCATATGATCTTTAATTTATATCCCAGATTTTAAAGTTCTTGTTTTGGTTTGTAGATTTCACTATTAGCTATAAAAAGAAAAAGCAAGCATTAAATCTTAAAGAATGAACACTTAAAATGAGGCTCCACAATTGAAATACAACACTAAACAGAAGACCAAAATGATTAAGCTGTAAAAAGGCATTTATGTACTTTAACTCCTGTAAAAAACCATTTAAGTTAAGTTTAGACACTTAATCTTCAAAAAGATTAAAAAAGAAGCCAAAGTCTGAAGTTTTCCACTTTAATCTTTACGCTGGTACATGAAGTTGGAAGAGACCATACCACAGGACAGCGTTTTCTGGTGTATGCCTTGCGCTCTGCCCGCAACGTGCGACCCCCAGAGATAGACGTGGTCAGGGTGACACACGGCCTGCAATGAAGTTCCCGCTGGCGGGTACAAACAAGGTATAATGTCAGAGTTAGAAGACAACATTCTTGTTTTCCTTAAGTTGTACCCATTTCAGTACTTTACCTGTTAATAGTTCTAAAAAAGTTTAATTATTCCTCTAGACCACCTGGTACACAAAGCAAACAGAAAAACTCTTAAGTTTTTCTGTAATACTAAAGAAAGTGAGATAAGACTTTAAAGTTAAAGATCTATAGACACTTTAGGCAAAACAGGCTCATAAAGCAATTAAAAAATTAACAATTTAGTAAAAACAGACTACATAATATTTTGTTTTTACTTAGTTTTCATTTGTCTATTGATCTTTAAATTAAATTAGAAATTTCCACTGGTTTCTTGTACTCTTATACACACCTGTTTTCTCCAATGTTCTCCTTTAGTATGGCTGATAATTGTTTTGGTGATTGCCACCCCCTCGAGATGCCTTGCCGTAAGTGCTCTGTTGGCCTATTTTGAAAACACAAAAAAATTATGTTAAGGATGTTTCCTATAAAATGGTTTCGTTATAAATACTTTAGAAAACTATTAAACGTGTAATACTCTGCATGCCAAATATCAAAATAATCATGTATTTTAAATAGCTGTTATAAACTAGTCGTGTATCACATATTCCAGAACATTTCTAACCAAAGTCTTTGTTAGTAACCATCCTATGACTATCAAAAGCTTCAAAAACTCCAAACACTTTAAAAAACAGAAAACCCACACACAATTGCAGAATGGGATTGCACTTTAACACTGAATTTAATACCATTGGTTTATGAAATTAAGTTAAATATTCTTACCACTGTAGTCTGCATATCCCTGTCCATATCCATAGTTCCCATAGTTATACCCAGTATAATCATAGCCGCCATAGCCACTATAGTTTTGATCACCACCATAGGCACTATTGTAATTTCCATATCCTTGATCATAATAGTTATTAAATCCTTGGTTCCAGTTTTGGCCCTGACCTGAAACAATGCACAATGATTGTTAGGAAACAACTTCTGACCCCCAATCATAACATAAAATGTCGTGTTCCTGTCCCTCACTCCATAAATCTTAAATAGGCAGAATGGACATCTATATTATCTGAGAGGAGAAAGTTATTATTGTCATAAAAGGGGGCAGAAAGTCCAATTGTGCCAAGTTATCAAGCTTCCTAAATCAGGAGAGAGGCACTTGGGGGGGCTCAGTTGGTTAAGCAACAGATTTGATCAGCTCTGGTCATAATCTCAAGGTTGGTGGTTCAAGCAGAGCCTGCCTTTGATTCTCTCTCCCTTTCTGCTCCTCCCCCACATGAGCTCTCTTTCAAAATAAATAAACTTTAACAAAAAAGAAAATAAGGACAAGGTGAAGGCAGGTAGACCATTTAGTTTTAAAACAAGAACTCCTGCCCCCCCAAAACCTATCATGCCATGGTGCACCATATAATCTTAACCACATTAAGTGGTATTACCTTTCCATTCATTAGTAATGGCCTGGTCAGTCAGATTGGCCATTCTTTGAAGAGGCGAAACCAGCAAACTTACAAAAACCCACCCATTAACCTGAGAATTTTTCATGTTGGAACAGTTTAAATCTAGCTTTATGTTCTTATGGGCTTATTCCTATTTAGCAGTTTACAGCTTAAGCCACTGAGCCATCTTCAAAGAAATTAAGTCTCACCTCGTCCACGACCCCTAGTACCACCTCTTCCACCAGCCGCAGCACCTCTTCCTCCTTTTTGTTGTTGTTGCTGCTGCCTATAGACCTCTTTGGGTTGTGCAACTTTGATTTCACACTATAAACACATTTTTAAAAAAATACAATTTTTACTATAATGCCAAATAAATATTCTTCTCAAAATATACTGAAAAGAAACAAAACCCACACTCAAAATTTTCATTTAATAGAATCAAAATAGCTTTACCTTCCCAGAACCAATTTGATGATATCTGCTTTCTAACAATTTCTTTACTGGCTCTTCGTCTGTGTATGTGATAAAGCAAAATCCTCTTCTTTCATTTGTTTTTGTATCCATGGGAAGTTCAATATTTTCAATCTGAAATCAAGAAGCACATTCAAGATCATCCAGTAAGGATAAAAGCTACCAAAAGGTTTTAGAACACCACAGATCCTTTTCAAGCTTCAATACATGTTACGTGTTACTCTAGTCACATTACTTCTGTACAGAAACTCCTTTTTTATCAACCCAAACCACAAAGATTCATCTGTGAACCATTTAGAAAGGAGAACAAAACTTTATTTAATACCCTTTTGTACCCAACAGATGCCACTGGTTAGTAATTCCTAACACTGACCACACCAAAGCACCTGTGTTTTGGCCAAAACAAATTCGGTATGGGTTTTCATCAAAGCACAGAAAAGAGCAATTAAGGTAGTGACTAGAAAGGACCTAAGCAGTTAAATCAATCTCTTCATCAACGGTATGTTAATGTCATCTTCTGTAAAAAGCCAGGGAGTCTTATATAAACACACATAAATGTACTCATATATCGCACCTCTCCAAAGGCTCCAAAATACTCTTTAATTTGTTCTTCAGACGTATCTGGGCTTAATCCACCCACAAAAACCTTTTTGGGAGGTTCTTTCCCTTTTAAAGCTTTGGCCCTTTTGGGGTCTATCAATTTGCCATCCAGTTTGTGTTCTTTCAGTTCCAAAACCTNGTTCTCCTTTAGTATGGCTGATAATTGTTTTGGTGATTGCCACCCCCTCAAGATGCCTTGCCGTAAGTGCTCTGTTTACCACTGTAGTCTGCATATCCCTGTCCATATCCATAGTTCCCATAGTTATACCCAGTATAATCATAGCCGCCATAGCCACTATAGTTTTGATCACCACCATAGGCACTATTGTAATTTCCATATCCTTGATCATAATAGTTATTAAATCCTTGGTTCCAGTTTTGGCCCTGACCTCGTCCACGACCCCTAGTACCACCTCTTCCACCAGCCGCAGCACCTCTTCCTCCTTTTTGTTGTTGTTGTTTCTGCCTATAGACCTCTTTGGGTTGTGCAACTTTGATTTCACACTTCCCAGAACCAATTTGATGATATCTGCTTTCTAACAATTTCTTTACTGGCTCTTCGTCTGTGTATGTGATAAAGCAAAATCCTCTTCTTTCATTTGTTTTTGTATCCATGGGAAGTTCAATATTTTCAATCTCTCCAAAGGCTCCAAAATACTCTTTAATTTGTTCTTCAGACGTATCTGGGCTTAATCCACCCACAAAAACCTTTTTGGGAGGTTCTTTCCCTTTTAAAGCTTTGGCCCTTTTGGGGTCTATCAATTTGCCATCCAGTTTGTGTTCTTTCAGTTCCAAAACCTAGAAGACAAATTTATTTAATCTGACAACAATATACAACGAAACCCCCAAACGATTTGCAAAAAGTACAAAAGGAACACAAAGCAAAACCTGCTCCTACCTTATCAACACTAGCAGCATCTTTGAAAAGCACAAATCCAAATCCTCTTGATCTTCCAGTCACTGGATCTGTTTTTATTGTATAGTCTACAACTTCCCCAAATCGAGACAAATATTCAGTCAGATCTTTCTTGCTTGTATCCCAGCTCAAGCCTCCAATAAACATTTTACTAGAAATAAAGTTATTTTTTAAAAAAAAGGATTAGCAGCACCTCACAGGATTATTTCAGTTCCAGAGTTACGTTATCTATGAAATAAATACGGGGAAGTTTAACCGTATATACGAGAAATCAAACCCTGGTCTACAATTCAAGTATTAAACAAAACCAACCTAAAACTCCCAATTCCATCGAGGTCGCTTATTCGACACAGTGAACAGCTTGCTCACCATACTTCATGATACCAAGTTTAAACGACACCACCAAAGTTATGTTCGCTTACTTTGGATTTACAAACTCCAACTTCCTAAGCTGATCCCTCACAACTCAGGTTCACCCTTTTCCACAGCTGTCAAGCCAACATTCCACCTCAAGAACTCATAACGCGTCCTGGGGATCCAGCTACCACTCCCACACTGATTCCCAAACCAGTAATTCCGTAACTCTCCCAAGGAAAACTGCGCGGGGTCCTAAAAGAGACACAATGAAAAGGCGGCAGCAGCTGCAGCATGTGGCGCAGCGAGGCCGGCCCCTCCCCCTCGGGCCCCACGCGGCGCCTGCGCACTCGGGACACAGACGCCGCCGCCGCCCTCCTCCTCCAACTCCTCCGCCCTTCCCCCCCACCCTCCGGTGGAGTCACCCCTCCGTCTCCTACTTTCCTTTTTCCTCTAAGCTTGTGGGGCCCGGCGGGCACGCGGGGAATCGACTCGGGGCAAGAACCGGGGTAGCGCGCGACTCCCGAGGGATGAAAGGCGCGTGCGGCGCGCTGGGGGAGGGGGAAGAGAGAAGCGTGCGGTACCCGTCATCCTGCTGATTCTTGCTCGCGTTGATCTTGGATCCCTCTGCGAATTCCTCTATGTTGCTGTACTCGCTCATGTCCTCCATGGTGGCGGAGATGTCGGCCGGGGGTGCTGGCGCGCAGTCCGGGTCGCGGCAGCAGCGGCGGCGGAGCGTTGTATGGAGCTAGATTTAAAATGGCGGCGGAAGAGCCGATTTCTTTATATCAAGTTACTTGTATAAAGTTTTCAGGGCTTCAGGAAAGAAGGAAGTTATAGTTCTCCAATGTTTCCAACACAGAGAGGTAGGAGAAAAATCAAAATGTTTCTTTGGGACGATGCATGGGTGGCTGAATCCATGAAGCATTGGACTCTTGACTTTGGCTGAGGTCATCAAATGTACAGTTGCTGAGATTGAGCCAGCTTTGGACTGTNTGGGCCCGGCGCGCCCCCTGCCGGGCGGAGCTGGGAGCGAGCGAAGGGAGGAGCGGGGCGAGCTGCCGAGGCGCCCGCGGCCGCCAATGGGAAAGGCTGCGGGAGGCTAAAGTAGCGGGAGCGGAGGGGAACAATGGCGGCGGCACATGGGAGAGCCGGGGCGGGACCTCCATCGCGGCCCTCCCGGTGAGGAGCGAGGTCGCGGGTGAGGGGACGCGGGCTTAAGATGAGAGAAGCGTCAGAAGAGAAAAACGAAGGGGCGAAAAGTCCTGGGGTCAAAAATCCCGAGCAGCGCCGTCGCAGGGCCACAGTCCCTCTGGTCTTGAGAGCCTTTGTCTCTGGCGTCCGGTGCAGCCCACTCCTAGTAAAGAGCCGTCAACCCCGCCTTTTTCCAAAGCCCTCGGTCCCCCAGTGCGGACTCCTGCGGTGGCGGCTGCTGTTATCGATTAGCACCGTGGCCGGGTTGCTCCAGAAAAAGGCGGACTGCGCCCGGCGCCGGCGGCTGAGGCAGGGAGGGCNCCTAACCGATCGGCCGGAGCCCGGGCCGACGCAGTCAGGCAAACCAGTCCCGGCACGGCCTCTTTTGCTGGCTGAGGGCGGGAGGAGGGGCGCGAGCCCGGTCAGGTTACTGTAAATATGCAAAAGCGGAGGCAGTGGGCGGGGAGGGGGCTAGGTGCCGTAGAGGGCAAGGGGCACTCACATCCCCGGCGCGCCACTCGCGGGGCTCCCGTCTGCACGTGCCCCTGGCCTCTCCCGCTTGCTCAACCAGTCTGCGGAGAGCGCGCGCGCGCCCGCGGACCCGGCTCCCGCGTTCGCTTCTTTGTTCCCGCCCACGCGAGGCCCATTTTGACGGATCGGGTTCGAGGCCCTCTGGCGGCCAATCGGCATCGACGCCTTTACCTCCCCCGCCCCTTCGGAACCCTGCGAGCGCCGCCCCTTTTCCCTGCCCACGTGGTCTCGTCCTCCGGCCCTGGGCTGCTCTGTAGTTCTGGGTCCTCGTGAGGCCGTGTGATCCACCTTTAGGGACGTGGAAGTGGTCCTCTACCTCGCGCTTCCGGTCGCACGCGGTTGCCGGGTGGGAGATTCTTGCGGGGCTGTGGGAAGCCCAGGACGGTGCTGGGGGCGCAGCCGGCGCTGCCCTCTGCCCTTCCTACCAGTAGGCCGATTCTGGTAGTTGCATCCGGTAGGGAAATGGTCGTGCTTTCCGTGCCCGCCGAAGTCACTGTGATCCTGTTAGATATCGAAGGTACCACAACCCCGATTGCTTTCGTGAAGGTGAGGGGCGGAAGGGAGCGGGGAAGTGACTTGTGGTTAAAAGCAATTAAAAACATTTTTTTTTTTAAGTATTACAGACCTTGTACCACA